>NW_027063627.1:1173406-1203556 GCF_032884065.1 Artemia franciscana
TAATACTCTGTAAATACGAAATAACTACGTGAGCACAAAGAGGTCACAGCCCAATACTTTAGTTATAATTTCTCTGGAAATGGGACGGAATACGCTGTGGCAGTTTGACGTCACAAAATCCAAATCCACCAGGACCCGAACAAATCTCTCGAACTTATCAACTTAAATGAATTTTGACGGTAAATTTAGAAATTACATATGCCTCATACCTATATATACGCGTTTAGACATCGGTACATACATACATTGTGCAGGTTATTTCCTTCCTGAACGAAATATATGCAATCTACAATGTGTCAAAAACTATGCCTATGTTAAAAATAATGAGTCTAGAAGCAATTTGAAGCATTGTAATTTGAAAGAATGTGATGGAGTAAGTAAGGTAGATGAAAGGCAAATTTATTTTCACTTATGATGATATTTCCCAGTGCCTATCATTTTTTGAACAGTGCAAATGTTATTGCACTGTTCTTGCACTTTTGAACAGTGCAAATCAGTTATTCTTATTATTAAATTAAAAAAGTTTTTTTATGGCACTTCGTATTTACCGATCATAATTTCTGTCTGTCTGTTGGTCTGTCGGTCCCTGTTTTGCTACTTCGGGCACTTCCAGAAAAGCTAGGATTATGAAAGTTGACAGGTGTGTCAGGGACCAGACCAAATTAAATTAGAAATAGTCGCAAACCTGATTCGACCATCTTGAGGGGAGCAGAAGGACGGTTAATTCGGAAAAATTAGAAAAAATGAGGTATTTTTAACTTACGAATGGGTGATCGAATCTTAATGAAATTTGATATTTTAGAAGGACATCATAACTCAGAGCTCCTATATATGATCCCGACGGGATCTGGTGACATTGGGAGGAGTTGGAGGGGGGAAACATACATCTTGGAAAACGATTAGAGTGGAGAGATCGGGACGAAATTTGGTGGGAAGAATAAATACAAGTCTTAGACACGTGATTGACATAACCGGACCGGATCTGCTCTCTTTGGGGGAGTTGGAGGGGACATAATTCGGTAATTTGAAAAAATTAGAAAAAATGAGGTATTTTAACTTATGAGTGAGTGATTGGATCTTAACGAAATTTGACATTTTAGAAGGACCTCAAAACTCAGAGCTCCTATATATGATCCCGACGGGATCTGGTGACATTTGGAGGAGTTGGAGGGGGGAACCGACATCTTGGAAAACGCTTAGAGTGGAGAGATCGGGACGAAATTTTGTGGGAAGAATAAATACAAGTCCTAGACACGTGATTGACATAACCGGACTGGATCTGCTATCTTTGGGGGAGTTGGAGGGGACGTAATTCGGTAATTTGAAAAAATTAGAAAAAATGAGGTATTTTAACTTATGAGTGGGTGATTGGATCTTAACGAAATTTGATATTTTAGAAGGACCTCAAAACTCAGTTCTCCTATATATGATCCCGACGGGATCTGGTGACACTGGGAGGAGTTGGAGGGGGGAAACAGACATCTTGGTAAACGCTTAGAGTGGAGAGATCGGGACGAAATTGGGTGGGGAGAATAAATACAAGCCCTAGACACGTGACTGACATAACCGGACCGAATCTGCTCTCTTTGCGGGAGTTGGAGGGGACAAAATCCGGTAATTTGAAAAAAATTAGAAAAATGAGGTATTTTAACTTATGAGTGGGTGATTGGATCTTAATGAAATCTGATATTTAGAAGAACCTTGTGTCTGAGAACTCTTATTTTAAATTTCGACTGGATTTGGTGACATTGTGGGGAGTTGAAGGAGCAAACAGGAAACCTTGGAAAACGCTTAGAGGGGAGAGAAGTCCTAGATACGTGATTGACATAACCAGACCGGATCCGCTTTCCATGGGAGAATTCGAGGAGGGGGGGGGTTAATTCGTAAAAAATAAAAAAAATGAGATATTTTTAACTTGCGAACGGGTGATCGGATCTTAATGAAATTTAGTATTTAGAAGGAATTCGTGTCTCAAAGCTTTTATTTTAAATCCTGACCGGATCTGGTGACATTGGGGCAAGTTAGAGGGGGAGACCGGAAATCTTTGAAAACGCTTAGGGTGGAGAGATCGGGATGAAACTTGTTGGAAAGAATAAGCACAAGTCCTAGATACGTGATTGACATAACCGGGCCAGATCTGCTCCCTTTGGGGGAGTTGGGGTGGGGGTGATTCGGTTAATTCGGAAAAATTACAAAAAATGAGGTATTTTTAACTTACGAACGGGTGGTCAGATCTTAATGAAATTTGATATTTGGAAGGACCTCGTGTCTCAGAGCTCTAATTTTAAATCCCCACCTGATCCGTTGATGTTTGGGGGGGAGATAGGAGAACCGGAAATCTTGGAAAACACTTAGAGTGGACAGATCTTGATGAAACTTAGCGGGAAGAATAAGCACAAGTACTATATACGCAATTGATACAACTGGACCGGATCCACTCTCTTTGGGGGAGTCAGGGGGAGAAGATTTTCAGTGCTTTAGAAAGTTTAGTGCTTCTGGTGAAAATCGGTAGACGTGTCAGGGACCTGCACAAATTGACTTGATAATAGTCGTCTTGCCGATTCTACCGTCCGAGGGAGTGGCTGGAGGGAGGGAAATTCGTGAAAATGGAGGTAGGTTTATTGGATCTTATTGAAACTTGATATATAGAAAGATTTCATATTTCAGATGCTCCATTTTTAATTTGGATCGGATTTGGGGACAAGGGGTGGAGAGGGAAATGGAAACCTGAAATATTGGAAAACTTTTAGAGTGAAGAGATCGGGAACAAACTTGATGGGATTATTAAGCACAAGTACTAGATACGTGATTGACATAACCAGACCAGATTCAGTCTCTTTTGGGGAGTTGGGGTAATTTCTAGTACTTTAGCAAGTTCGAGAATAAGTACAAGCTATAGATTCGTGATTGACATAAGCGGACCGGATCTGATCTCTTTGTGGGAGTTGGATGAATTTCTAGTGCTTTGGCGAGTTCGGTGCTTCTTAACATGCTAGGACGAGGATATCGATAACTCTTGTACCGAGTCTAATTTTAGGTTCCGACCTCGTCACAATTGCCATATGAGCTCTTGTCTCTTGTTTTAACTGAAAGTAAGGAGCGAAATTAAAACTTAAAACGAACAGAAATTATTCCGTATTTTAAAGTCCCCTCCTCAGTGCCTCGGTCTTTACACTAAAGTTTGACTCTTTCTCACATCTTTACTATTTAAAACAATAAAAAACTTTAGCATAAAGAGGTGGAGGCTGAGGAGGGACAGCCCTTTCATATACAGAATAATTTCTCATCGTTTTAAGTTTTAATGTCGATCCTGACTTTCAGTTAACAAGAGCTAAGAGCTCATATGGCACTTGTGACGAGGTCGGAAGAGCCAAAAGCTCATATGATATGAGCTCTAGCAAAATTCTAAAAATCAATAGATTGCTTTCAAATGAAAATCAGAGGCTTACTACCGGTCGGGATTTAAAATAAGAGCTCTGAGTCAGGAGGTCCTTCTAAATATCAAAATTCATTAAGATCCGATCACCCACTCGTAAGTTAAAAATACCTCAATTTTTCTAATTTCTCCTCTCCCTTCAGCCCTCCAAATGGCCGAATCGGGGAAAACGACTTTATCAAGTCAATTTGTGCAGCTCCTTGACACGCCTATGAATTATATCGTCCTAACACACCCAGAAGCACCAGACGCGCCAAAGCACTGAATTCCACCCCCTAACCTCCCCCCAAAGAGAGCTGATCCAGTCCGGTTATGTCAATCACGAATCTACGTTATTTAATAATGAGTTTCTAATCTACGTTACTAATCTACGTTAGTTAAAATGAGAGTTCTAAAGCACAAGATTCTTCTAAATATCAAATTTCATTAAGATCTGATCACCCGCTCGTAAGTTACAAATACCTCATTTTTTTCTAATTTTTCCGAATAACCCCCACCCCCAACTCCACCAAAGAGAGCGAATCCAGTCCGGTTACGTCAGTCACTTATCTTGGACTTGTGCTTCTCTCTGTTTTAAGCGTTTTCCAAGATTCCCCCCCCCCCCAATGACACTGGATCCGGTCGGGATTTAAGATAAGAGATCTGAGTTACGAGGTCCTTCTAACTTCCCAATCATCAATACTATATGTAAACAATGGTCGAAATTCCCAACTTGCAGCCCTTTCCCCGGGTACTATGGGGGATTAATTCATTCTTAAAGACATAGTTATTAGATTTTTCGACTATGCTGAACAAAATGGTTATCTCAAAATTCTAATCGGGTGACATTGGGGAAAAATGAGCGTGGGAGGGGGCCTAGGTATCGTCCAATTTTTCGGTCACTTAAAAAGGGCACTCGAACCTTTAATTTCTGTTTGAATGAACCCTCACGTGATATTCTAGGACCACTGGGTTGATACAATCACCAGTGGGAAGAAAAAAAACAAACGAAGACAAATAAACATGCATACGTGACCTTTTATATGGCATCAAATACAAAATTCCAAAATTTTGCAGAGGGGAGCTTGAAACCTCTACGGTAGAATTTTCTGATACACTGAATGTGAGGCTGTGATTTTCATTAAGATTATATGACTTTTAGGGGGGTTCCCCTTTTTTGGAAAATAAGGCAAATTTTCTCAGGCTCGTAACTTTTAATGGGTAATGCTAAAGTTGACGAAACTTATATATTTGAAATCAACATAAAAATCTGGTTCTTCTAATGTATCAATTGATATCAACCTTCCGTTTTTTAAAGTTTTGGTTACCATTGAGCCGGGTCGCTCCTTTTTACATTACCACAAACTGTTTGATTGCAAAATTGCCACAATATAGTGAATTTTAAACGAAAATTGCCACATGTCTACAATTCAAATAATCAAATCATTTCAATTTAAGCATTTCTGTTGAAATAAAATTTATATTTATTTGCTATGTGAATTCAATACGACGGACTGCTTAATGACTTTTAAAACATGAAAGCTAGAAAAATTTGTTTTTCATTATAAAAAGTTGTATGTTGCATTGTTTTCTAAGTAGTGTGTTCAACCGATAAATTGTTAATCATATTTTAAATTCCCATTTTTAATAAATCATCTTGTTGTTTATTGACATATTCCATTTAATATTTAAGTTAGAATTATACTACATAATAAAAGTCTATTTATTTTTATTGTTACACTTTTTATTAGAAAACCCTGCACACCTTACTTTAAGGGCGTATAATTATATTTCGGTCAACCAAGGGAAGGGGCACCAAACAACAGTCCGTTTACCCCAAAAAACGTCTAGGGACGGCACTAATAAGTAGATAGATTTAATCAGTTGTAGTTGGATAATTGAAGTCAGATGGGATCAAGGGGGGGGGGGGGGGTGTCTACTCTGGGAATTGTCTAAAAATTTTAATCTTTACTTGTAATATCTAATCGAAACTCCAATAATTCTCCAAATTATCTTTATTGTAAATGAAACACCTAATAAGCGCAGATAACTTCCTATTCTTAAAGTTTTTGATTTATCAAACAGTTCGTGGCAACAAACTGTAGTAAGGAGCGACCCGGCTCATTAGTAACCGAAACTCCATAAAACGGAATTTCGATACCAAAAGTTACATCAAAATAATCACATTTTAGTGCTAATTTTAAATATATAAGTTTCATCAAGTTTAAACTTACTTTTTTTATTGTTTTAAAAAGTAGAGTTGTGACAAAGAGTCAAACTTTAGCGTAAAGAGCAAGGCGTTGCATAGGGGAGAACCCCTTTCATATACGGAATAATTTCTGTCTGTTTTAAGTTTTAATGTCACTCCTTACTTGCAGTTAAAAAAAAACTTGTTTTTTTATTTAATATGCAATTATTTCAAACAGTTTGTGGTAACGAACTGTAAGAATGAAGCTACAAGGCTCAGTAGTAGCCGAAACTCTAAAAACGGAATTTTGATATCAATTGATATAGCATCAGCTTAGTATGTGATTCCAAATATATATAAGATTCATTAAGCTTAGTTTTACTTATAAAAGGCTAAGAAACAGTGAAAATTTTCCTGATTTTTGAAAGAGGGAGGACACCCATAAAAGTCATAAATTTTGAATTAAAATCAAACCGTTAGATTTCGCTTATCTGAGAACTGTAGAGGTTTCAAGCCCCTGTCTGCAAAAGTATTGAATTTTGTGTTATTTACCTGAAGAAAAATCACCAATGCGTGTTAATTTGTTACTTTTGTTGTTTTTTTTTCCAGGGGCGATCGTATCGAACCAACGATCCTTTGAACGGAAATTAAAATTTCTGGTGTCCTAAAAAGATCGGACAGCCACTAGCCCCCTCCCAAGGCCCTTTTTTCCCAAAAAACTGTTCGATCAAAAGTTTGAGATAACCATTTCGGTTTAGCATAATTGAAAGGCTCCAAAACTGTAAATTTAGATTTACCATAGCCCACACAGCCTCTGAGGATAGGTATGGGGATGAAACTATGCTAAGGATAAGTTGTAAAGGATAACAACGATAATGTGCGATCTATGAAAACCAGTTTCATAGCCACAAAGACAAATAACGGGTGACAGAATGCATTGGACTTGTATAATTTTGGCTATATATTTGTAAATTAGACGGGGGTGAGGGTGAGTTTAGGCAAGGTTAATTTACCCCCACACCCCCTAACATGCAAATACATAGCCCAAATTATATTATGCAAACGAAAGTATTATATTTTCATCATATTTTGGCATATTTCATTAGGACTCACATTACTTTACTTCTTGGGTGTGTTCCGTATTAGTTATACGTAACAAGTACCTTTTTAAATTAAAGAAGCAATAAGACCGATGCTTATCAAAATTTATAAAGGGTGGGACACATTTTTTCCATGAAAACATAAAAAGGTCATTTTTTAAATTATCACTGGTGTCCCAGTAATACTAGCTCGACTAGAGTAAAAAGAAAATAGTTTCTATATTCTTTGGGAAAAGAACTGGGGTTTTGGATCGACAAGGAAAAAAAAACAAAAAGAAAGCAAATATTCTGATTAGATCACCGATAACCAATTTTCAGTGATCAGGTTCTAAACGAAGGATACCAATCCTGGAAAATATAGAGAGGAAGCGAGGATTTTGTTCTATTCCCTGCATAAAAACGCAAAAAGGCATTTTTCAAAACTTCAATGGTAATTTTCACCTGAGAAAAACAAAATATCTTAAGCTAACTTTACCCCGTTCATGTAGGTGCGCCCTTATAGAACATGGTAGAGAAAAAAACACAGTTATTAATTACAATGACAAAGATTATTATAATTCTAGAGATTTCTAGTCAATAATCTAGTGACTTTTGTGCTGATTTAGGTGGGTTTTTTTACAAGCATCAAGAGATTTTTTTTTCACCGGGTGGCAGCCTTGTAATTGAAACGTGCAAGCGGTGATAGGCATCTTCCAAGACAAAGACTGATGTTTCAAGGCTTTTTGCCATCAAACAATATAATTGGTCAACTGGCAAATAGATTTACGTCATATACTCCTGGAGCTGTGATATGCTCCCGGATATATACAGGATTAATTTCAAGTACAAAAATGGTACTTAATGATCTACTACTACCTCACAGATCTTAGAATTCTGAAGTGAGAGGGGTATTGCACCGACGAGCGCATAAATAGGCAAATATATAAAAGATGCCCATTTTGCTTTGGTTCAAGTCTGGTTTTGCTGGTAGACTGACAGTCGGTAATGAAACCCCGAAACGTAGTAGGCACACTTTTACAGAATTATCCTGTCCTTCGGCCTATGAGAATCAAAGATTTGATTGACTTCCTGCCTATTTTTTAGATTTGATGATCGTATCCATTGCCCTGAGTTGCAAGGAAAGACGGTTCACTACTGGCAGTGTGTCAACACCCGTACCAGAGTAGAAGTCATACAATGTGACATAAGGTTTATGTCTCAATTAGACATTGCTTCATAGAGTGGCACAGAATCAATTACTTCCATATGGTACCACAGTTCCATTTCGTTCCAAAAGTGGAACAATTTTTTTGTGTACTTTACCTTGTTTGAATAAAAAAATGTGCTCTTAAGTATTATCTGAATTTTATTGTCTATTTGATTATTCAGGCAAGAAAAGGTTAAGCGTTTGCTGAACACAACATGAAAAACCCCGGCGTACTTTGAAAAAAGAATTGTACCCATACTTGATAATTCCTTAACCATTAATTTTACAAGAATGTCTACTTTGAAATAAACCATTTAGACGCAATTTGAGCTACCTCCAAATTGACTTATGCGATCCATTTTGGTATTATATTGAGTATATGTAGTAGACTTCGCAAAATTTGTTCTAAAATAATAGTTTTCGATTTGCCGTATTCACTTCAAGAAACAAAAATCAACTAGACCTACGTTGCCTGGGCAACGTGAAGTGTTGCGGCAACCTTTGTCCGGCTTTGCCGATTAAAGTGTTGCGAGAGCAACACTTTGGTTTTGTTTCTTCGCTATCGGTTAAATGCTGAAGTTGTCAAAACTATCAAAGCTTTCAAAACGGCATATTCAAAGAAGAACACAATCAGTAATCACATGATCAAATTCTTCAGCGTTGAAAAAACAACAGCAAAAGAATATCGGAAAAAGGGACTAAATTGAGTTTGCAGCCAGTTGAACTTTATCCTTTTCAATCGTAGACATCGTGACGGATGGAAACTTGGAACATTATCTTATATAATCTAGTTGGTATTATAAAGCTATCCGTAACTTTTCAGGATCAAATACCATAGATGTGCACCAATTTGCACAAATTTGTAGCCCCTCATGAACCTCCTCTAGCAACCCATTCTTGCTTACAAGTCCCTCTTCCGTGAGAGACAAAGAATAACACAATCAGTAATCAGATGATCAAAGGCTATTCCTCAGGGTTGAAAAAAAAAAAAATAGTGGAAGAAGGGACTAAATTGACTTTGTAGCCAGTTGAACTTTATCCTTTGCACACCATAGGCTCTGGCTCGAGGACAAGCAAAAACCATCCTTTTTGGCCCCAGGCAAGAGTCGTACGGAGCTTTCCAAAATATAATGTCATATTTATCAATCCGGCCCAAGGTCCACACTTTCTGTAAAAACCACACAGGTTAGACCCTTACCAGTTTCCAGGAATAAGCTGGAATCGACGGCATAGGAAAAAAAAAAACAAAAAAAATGGGATAAAACCAAAGTGTTGCTGTGCAGTTTACTCTTCGCCTATAGTAGACGTATTTTGTTGAAATGTAAAAAGGAATTGTGCAACAAATTTTCGAATCTTTTTAATTCGACACCAAAAAAGAACTAGGAACAATATCTTGTATAATCTAGTTGGTATTAATTATAAAACTATCCGGAGCTTTTCAGGATCAAAATACCATAGATGACATTCTATTAATTATTACGAAACTACCTCATTGTTTTGTATTATCGTTTGTACCCGTTGCGTAACATCTTAATTCTAGGTTACAGTGGTTGATAGACCATCGATATGAACTTTCTTACCGACAGATTTACAGGGATCGAATACAATGTGCACCAATTTGGACAAATTTCTAGCCTAAAGTGAACCGATTTTTACTTACAAGTCCCTCTCCCGAGATAGACATCAAGTTCAACCGGAAACAAATAATGGGTACACCAACAAGCAAAAGTTGCAAACTCCTCATCTCTGAAAATGATTGTAACCTAACAGCCGATTATTACTTACTAGGCCCCTAAATGTCACTTTGCAGCCGGTTGAACTTTATCCTTTTCAATCGTAGACATCGTGACGGATGGAAACTTGGAACATTATCTTATGTAATCTAGTTGGTATTATAAAGCTATCTGTAACTTTTCAGGATCAAAATACCATCAGGGACCCATAAATTTCCTGTAATGACTCGCCATCCAGGATCGCTTATTATTGGGTGGCGAGTCATTACAGGAAATTTATGGGTCCCTGATTCCATAGATGTGTACCAATTTGCACAAATTTGTAGCCCCTCGTGAGCCTCCTCTAGCAACCGATTCTTACTTCCAAGTCCCTCTCCCGGGATATACATCCAAGTTCACCGGAAACAAATAATGGGTACACCAACTAGCAAAAGTTGCAAACCCCTTGTCGCTGAAGTCATTGTAGCCTAACAGCCGATTATTACTTACAACTCCCCTACATGTCTTACAATCGGGAACCAAGTTGTTCTTACCATCAATTACACCAGAAACAGATAATAGGTACACCAATCAGCAAAAGTTGCAAACCTCTCATTGCCAAAGATGATTATAAGCTAATAATCGACTGTTGCTTGGAAGTCCCCTACATATCTCACAATTGGTATCGACCTATTTTTGGTTCAAGTGTGTACCTTACCACTGAAGTTGTCAACCCCTTGAAACTTTCAACTGGTGTATGTCATGAAGGAATTTTTGTAACAAAAAATGGATGACATATACTTTGATCAGCTCATCAAGGTCTATCGATTGTCATTGAAAAAAAATTCTATCTGTCTTAGTTCAAAAGTTGACTTTTTTGCCGGAGGCCAACTTTCTAACACCACCACTTAGAAAGGAGCAAAGGATAAGCTCTAATTTCTTTAGCAATGAGAGAACTTTTGAAGTTTAAGAGGTATATCTGATACCATTTCTCTATTGCAATCCCAAGTAGAAAAAAAGAATGGTAAAGTCAGCTGAAATCACGAACAGAAATGGCTAGAAACAATAGATGGCAAACAATAGAAACAATCGGACCCGTGGGAAAATCGCACTTTTTTGTTTCTGTAAATTTTTCTATTTATCACTCAAAGAAGATATATTGGCTGTGGGGCCGGGGAACTACCGCATATATTTAACACTTATAGATTTTAGTCCATCTTCAATTTGAAACTGGTGCCTGCTTGCTTGCCTGCTAGAACGGAGCTTTCCACTCGAAAGCAGAAACATGGTTTGATGAAACGAAAGCTTGGCTGCACAACTTCAGATACTCCTCTCTGACATAGGCTATATAACTCCACTTCACTTCGCACACCATAGGCTCTGGCTCGAGGACAAGCAAAAACCATCCTTTTTGGCCCCAGGCAAGAGTTCTACGGAGCTTTCCAAAATGTAATGTCATATTCATCAATCCGGCCTGAGGTCCACACTTTCCGTAAAAACCGCACAGGTTAGACCCTTACCAGTTTCCAGGAATAAGCTGAGATCGGCAGCATAGGAAAAAAAAAAAAAAAAAAAAAGAACGGGACAAAACCAAAGTGTTGCTCTCGCAACACAATTATTTAGTATGCACTTACAGTTTTCAGAATTCAGAAAGAGTGGCAGAACCTATATTTAATTCTTCTCAGTAACAGTTATACTATCGAGCAGCATATAGGTTTGTTTTCTAAAACGGAGGGAACTTTATGGCATGTGTAGGAAAAGAGCACAAAATCGTGGAAGTGTGGTAACCATGTGTACAAAAGCTAAGAAGAACATATAAGAATCTTGATTTTGTACTTTTTCCTTCGGTCTTCCAAAACACAAGAATGGTGACTAGATCAAGAAAAATAGATTAAGACAACAGATTAAGAAAACATAAAGACAAATGGAAATGAGGGTCTAAATTTTTATCCTCTCTAAAAATTTTAGTCTCAACATTTAATATATGATCCGCAAAGACAGAAAAAGTCATAGGGTCCCTACAACTTTGTTTAATGAACATATTAAATTATGCGTGACTTCTTTCCATTTCAATTACTCGGTGCAAGAACAAACAACACAAGAATGAAAAGATATTGTCAATTGGAGAAAAAGAGGGCTAGTTTTCAAAAATTGTGATAGAACGTAAGAAATACCTCGTCAGTCTGTGATCCAAATAGTAACAAGTCAAATGGGATTGCTGCAACCAAGTCTATTGTAAACCATCCTTTAAGGTAGTGAACTGCAATTTTGGCAGGATGAGATACTACTTCGTCATTGGCATTTACAAACGTTGTCCGAAAATTTATTAAAATATCGATGATAAACATCACGTCCACTAAAAATGAAGAAAATTTTCAACCATGGACCAAATAGTAGGGTTGTTGCAGGCTCAAAATTTGTTGAACTTACGAAAGTTATGAGTATTCATTTCAGTAGTTATCATCAAACATAGCCTACAGGAGCAAACACGTCTGCAAACGTGGTAGGTCAAAATCTTCTCTTAGTCATTCAAAAGGAATCTAAGAAATATTTGGAAAATGATGGCCTATCATGTCGGTTTTGGGCATTTTAGAACACAATCTGAAAAACCCCTAATTATATTCTAGTTTTATTTCTCTTTGCGCAAACACGCATAGATTTAACAGATAGCATATTAGTCAAAAACCTTAACCTAAAATGTGGGTACTTTAACTGGCTTGAATTGCCAAATATAATCCTTTACGGCCACCTATCAGGGCTAAAAGAAAAACAGTTTATCCCTGAAGAGGGTGAAAAATAGTAATAAGAAAAGATTTTAAGGAAGCTAGAACTTCATGAGAGGGAGTAAAGAGATGAGCTATAAGCAGATTGACTTGGAGAGAAGGAGTAAACGTAACTACATTAACTAGAGAGGGCTCAGTGCCGCAAAGAGTTGTTCTTAGAAACATGATTAGTATAGCTAGAATTTAGTATTTCATGTACGGAGAGTACACGAAATAAAAAATGGAGTGAAATCGAATCTATTACTGAAACATGAACAACCAAAAATGTCTAGCCTATCGTTACTGAGGTAAATATTAAAGATAATCATAAAGATAAGTTTCACTGTTATATTTTTATTTTTTTATGTTTGTGCTTTAAATATGACTGAAGATAAAAGAAAAATTACTTTTACCAACAGAGTATATTAGAAACATGATTTTAAACGAACTTGTGTTCTTCCCTCTGGCCAAGCCCCATATATTTTATAATTAACAGACAATTTAAAAAACACAAGAATTTTCCTAATCCAAAAAATTTCTGGCTGATTTCAAATATACTTCAAATTTTGACTTATCTTCCGATTAACATAATTTGAAATTAAGCTTGTTTTGAATTTTTAGTTATGCTGAATTGCTCGGTATTTTCAGCAGCGGCGCCGGTAGTTCACAATTTTTGTAGTAGCCATGCTAAAATCGAAGAATTTCCTCTTTAATCGGTTTTCCCTGTCCTTTGCTTAATCTTGTTTGAAATTAGATCTTAAATAAATAATTTTTGACAAGAATCAAAGAGTGATATTAAAACTAAAAACAATCAGAGATTAATTCACATAAGCAGTAAAACTTAAAACAAACACTACTATAATGACAAAATCACACACAAACAACCTAAAAATACTCCAAACATAAAATCTTGCACATGGTTATGCAACTAAATGATCTGGATGTTCATAATTGCGAAGAGCTAAAGCAGAGCTATATTCATCAGTTGTACTTTTAAAATTTAGAAATTTATTTATTGGAAGCTTGTGTTTTTGCAGTCTTTCTCCTAAGTGTTGACTGGTGCTACCACTGTTAAATTTCCTGCGGGAACACACGACTCTGCAAACTCCACTCCCAAGCATATGGAGACCGGGGACTAAACTTGCCCCCCTTCTTTCCCAATAACATATCCTGTTTGTAAGCAATGGGTAACTTCCATATCCTACAACCCTTGCCCCCGGGGCTGTGGGGGCCGTGTTATCCCCGGAGGCATAGTAATTTGAGCTTTAAACTATTTTTAAGAAAATGGCTATCTCAAAATTTTTATCGGATATAATTGAAGGAGAGCAGCTAAGACAGGCAAGGGTGGTTACCATCAGATCACATTTGACTCTTAAAAGGGACAATATAACTTTCAACTTACAATCGAAAGAGTCTCTTCCCAAGTTTTTCTGACCACCCCTTCCAGATGAAATGGCTTTGGAAAAAAAGTAGTAAATGTGCATGTTGAACAGTGCGCTCAGTTTTTCTTAACATCAACGAAAAATAAAAAAGAAATCACTATAATAATCAAGATGGCTTGAAATAACTAATGGCAATAAACTAAATGCTTGATTAGATTAGGAGGAAGGAAGCTAGAAAGGCTGAGGGGCTGCTGCCATCCAATCGCTTTTGGATCTTAAAAAGGACACTAGAACTTTAAACTTTCCAATCAAAACAGTCCTTTCGAAGTTTAAATGACAATCCCTTCCATGTCTTTGGAATGGGAAAAAAATTATAAATATGTTTTTTATACTGTGCTTAATTTTTTAAATCATCAAAGAAAAATAAAACTACATCATTTTAATAGTCAAGATTGCTGGAAGGAGCTAAAGACAATAAACTGAAAGTTTAAAATACATTGATATCAATTTCTGGAAATTTCAGAAATTTAAGATTTTTTCAACTGTGGGCTGTCGTGGGCTACCATTTTGCCCGTGGAGGAATAATTATGTGTTCTTTTTCACTATTCAGAACTTAATTCCTACCTCAAATTTTGATTGGATGTCTTTGGGGAGAGAATAACTACACAGATCGTGGGAGAGGGGCTGGTTGTCCTCCAGTCATCACTTTTGACTCTTAAAAGGACAGGAACTTTCAATTTTCGATCGAATGAATCCCTTCTGAAGTTTCCACGACCACTCCTTCCAGATTATTGTGGAGCATAGAAGCTTTCTTGGAAATTTTGAATTGATTTACAACAGGCATCAGATCGTTTATGACCATACCCTAAATGATCGCCCAAAAAATCATGAGGAAATAGAAGAGAAATATGCCGATATTTGTTACGTTGTGGCACCTTCTTGGTGCCCAGCGAGTGTGTTGCGGAATTAAACAAAATTATTGCGCAATCCTGATTTCAGCAAGATCTAGCATGCCCACTCTTGAACGAAATTTTTTATATGGTCTATTTATATATATTAATGCCCCACTTACGGTGACAGCATGGATGATGTTGCCTCCAGTTACGCATTTATTTGTCTTTTTTTCTTTTTTGATTTACAACAGTTCTAATTAAAACAGCTATCGTAAGATGTTCATTTAATACCGCATTGTGCCACAGAATTTTTTGAGGCGTTGAAAATACGGTTAGGGGCTTTTCCTTTGGTTTCGTTACTTCACAGTCTACTAGATAGATAGGTTTGGTATCAAATGAGCCCACTGTCACCTTTTTCGGCCTTATGTGGTCATCCATTTTAATTATCAGTCCTTCGGCCTTATGTGGTCATCTATTTTAATTATCAGTCTTTTTAACTGCTCAACGAATTGTCTTTTTCTGTTTTCCCCCCTTCAATCGGCTTCTTTAAGTTATTGAGTGTGTATACTGTCATTAGCAATTCCTCACAAGTGATTATTTCTGGGGCTTTATCGATGTTTCAATGTCAGGCCTATTCTCTTTAGCATTAATTGGTAAATTGGACTTATTATCAGTTGCCGGTGGAACAGTCTCCCATCAGCAATAATCCCTAAGAGCACACCGTTAAAATCCATGAAGAGCGAGTGTCGGTCTTTTAATAGGTTAGATAAAGGTTAATCATTTGATACAGTAGAAAAGATGTTGCTATATCTGAATTATCACTAGAACTAAATATCTCCTTCCTTTATTTTTTGGAAACACTGCAAAAATAATGTTTAGAGCTACATTAATGATTCTTTTCTTTTTCCTAACTAACAAAGCGGCCAACTTTTCATATTAACTTGCACTCTATCCCTGAAACAGCTATCAATATTTCGGTTGTGGTCCCGCCCTGTTAACCTCTCTAGAAAGTATGGAAAATAAACCATTTTCAACTTAATTTTTCTTACTACATTTCTTGGCAGCAAAAAGTTTTTAGAGGCGTAACTGTCATTAACAATTTTTTTCCTTCTTTAGTATACTGTGACAGCATAGCTCGACCAAAAACTAAAATGGTCTATCTAAGTCGGATGATCCGTCATTCATCATAAATTTATTTAGATTATATTTGCTAAGGCCAACCTATATCCGAGAATTCTAATGTTTGACTAGAAACAAGGAAAGGGTGAAATTACACGAGTAAAGAAAGTCTCGAAGCAAAATTTAATGAAAATATTAATAAAATTAAGCAGCTAATAAGACAACTAGAAAAATAATGACGAAGACCACACTGCCTTTCCATAATACAACTACAAAAGAGAGAATAATTAGGACTTTCTTCCCAAGAAAAAAGTCCTTGGCAACTACTTAAAATATACTTTTCGCTGAAGGCTTTTTAACTGCTTTGCTGAAGACAGCCCTTAGTTATAGGGCCGAAATATTCAAATAGGTTTTGGTTGGTTGACTGTCTTGGGAAAAAAGTCCTCATTATCCTCTCTTTTGTAGTTGAACCAGAAAAATGATGGCTATGTCACAAGATGGTTATGTCCTCACATAAATCGAACATTAAAGCAGACGCCAAACAGGTTTAGGTGTACTAATGTTGCCCACAACTAGGCAAGCGATGCTAAATTGGACACCTGTAAACGAAAGTATTTTCAGTTATTCTGGTATATTCTAGAAGTATATTCTGGTTAGCCCATGGAAAACTCTAAATTGCTGCCTGCTACGCATCAACTAACAAAGCGGATGAAATAGAGAAATACAACTACTACAAAGTGATGTTGCATAAATTCCTAGACACTATATCACATGGGTCGTAGGTGATCTTAATGCGAAAGTAGGACCTTGTGACAGTTACTGTCCTGAAGTCGTGGGACATCATGGAATGGATGATATGAACGAAAATGGAGCGCTACTTGTCGACTTTGCCCTAAAGAACGACCTCGTCATAGGAGGTACATTGTTTCAACACAAGACCATCCACAAATATACATGGACTACACCAGATGGCCGCATTCACAACTAGATTGATCATCTCCTCTTCTCACGCAAATGGTGGAAGAGTCTAATTGATGTTAGAAGCTATAGAGGTGCTGATATACAATCAGACTATAGCCTCATGGTTGCCAAGATTCATCTCATTTCTAGATGAAGCTCGGTAGGAGTCCAGCCTAACAGGACTAGTCTAGTAAAAGAGGAGAATGGATTCCTTATGACACACCCTTTGAAGATTGACGAGAGGTAGGCAACCCACTTCGAAAACCTACTAAATAGACATAGATATAATTCCTGACCCTCCATACATGATTCTTGATGTAAATGAAGAGCCACCAGCTACAGAAGAAATCATAGACGCCATCAGAAATATGAAGAATGGGAAAATGTCAGGAGTAGATGGCATTACATCTGAGATGTTGAAAACTTCAGTCCGCGACTGCATGACAATTTAGGTCGAGCTGCTAAATCAGATATGGAGCGACCAGAAAGTGCCCAGTGACTGGACGAAAGGACACATTATCAGGCTCTTTAAAAAAAAAGTGACGCCCTTGTTTGTGGCAACTGGAGAGGCATTAACATAATGTCAATACCCAGTAAACTTAAGTCGATTATTTTACTACAGGGTCTAAAGCAAAAACTGGACCAACATCTTCGTGATGAACAACACGGCTTCCCACCGGGAAGATGATGTGCAGACCTAATTTTCACATTGAAAATACTGGTTGAAGACTCAAAGAAATGGAATAAAAAGCTCTATCGTCCTTTCATTGACCTAGAAAAAGCTTTTGATTCGGTTGACCGAGAAATCTTATGGAAAGTGCTCAAATATTTTGGAATATCCACCAAGATAGTAGTACTGATAATCGCCCTGGACAAAGAAACAGAATTCTGTGTACGAAGAGAAAATGGAGTTACAAGATACTTCAAAATCATGACTGGTGTCAAACAAGGATGTGAATCATCACCCATTTTATTCACAACAGTAATGGACTACGCAATCAGACAGTCTACGGGCTATTGAATAAAAGCCCGAGAGGTCAAATTGTCGATCAACGTCAACAAATCAAAAAGTATGTCCACATCTGGCTCCCCCTAGCTCTTCAATGTTCTGATAAAACTGTTTAGCAGATCCAAAAATTTAAATATTTAGGACGCTGGATAGAGAAAACTGGAGATGTAACATTTGAAATAAGAGAAGGATTGGACAAGCATCCGGCGCCTTCAAAAGACTGACACCAGATTGCAGGAGTAACAAGTATTCACTTTGTTTATAATTGCGCCTGTTCAACCGCAAAGTGCTGTCTATATTGATGTACAAAAGTGAATGTTGGAAACTCAACCAACAACTGGAAAAACGTATCCTTGGATTCGGAAACATTTGCCTTCGAAGAACCCTCAAGATCAGTTGGCATAGGGAAATTCGGCTGAAAACAGTTGCCAATAGTTACCAAAGTTACGAAGAAACAAAAATGGACGTATTTGGGTCATATTTTACGCATGCTCGAAGACAGACTGCCCTCAAGAGTGTATCGGTGGCAGCCTGAAGGAAGACGAAGACGAGGCCGACATAAGCACTTACTGCGGAGGCAGTAAGTCGGGACCTGAAAGTGGTCAACATTTCACTAACTCCACAAAGGGTAGACATCACCACAACCATACAGATTTGTGATGAATGGAGAGGTTTTGTCGACGCCCTATGCACCATGATGGCTCAGGAGGAGCTAAGGTTAACTTAAATCTAATTGATATGGCGTTCTCTACTACGGTGGATTTTCTTTTAAATATGCTTGCTGTTGGTGTTCTACCAACAACCTGTATTCTGTCACGGTTAACTTGTACACCAGCGTCTTTAATTGATAATATTTTTTCGTCTCTCAATTTGGTTCGGAACTCTGTTATAGTGGGTGATATTTCAGGCCATTCTCCTGTATTTTCCAGTTTTAACCTTGAAAAAACGTTGAGTAGGAGTACTCCTGCATCTATTTCAGCTTCTATTAGGTTTGTTCTGAATGGATTAATCCGCCTCAGATCCAATTTAGCTGGGAAGACATGGAATGTTTTTGGCGAGGATAATCATTTTGTTCAAAGTTTGAATTTTTGACGTGTGTTCTCTGTCCCTCTCTACTTCAAGGTGAAAAAGATCCATTCCTCTCAACCCATAGATGACCCTTGGCCTTCTAAAGAGTTGGAGAAGAAAAATAATCTTAAGAAAGCTTAAAAGTCAGCAAAGTCATCTTTGAATGCTGCACGTCTTCAGCAATTCAAACTCTATACGAATGTTTTTAACTCTCTGTGCCATAAGGCCGTTAGGCTTTATTATTCCAAAAGATTCTCGGATTGTGAGAAGGTTATTCGAAAAACTTTGCAAGTGATCAATTCCATCTTCAAACATTTTTCTCCGGCTCCTTCTATCCCTTGATGCCTTGTAGTTGGTGATGTGGTTGTTGAGGGTGTTCCATCTGTTCAAGAAGCATTTACGTCTTATTTTGCCAATATTGGGAACTACCGCTTCTTCAGTCAGGTCTTCGCAGTCTCAACCAGATTTTTAATCTTATTTTGGGCCATCTTGTATCAAATGGATGGTGTTGTATCCTGCTTCTGATGTTGAAGTAGCCAGAATTGAATATGGCTTGAAAGGTTCTTCGTCGTCTGGCCCTGACTGCATTACAACTTTGTTAGTTAAATTCGTTCTTCCTTTAATTATTCCTCCATTGACAAAGATTATAAATCTTTCTTTTGAAAATAGGATTTCCCCAGCTCTCTTAAGTAAGCTAGATTAATTGTTTTATATAAAGGCAGACCGCGAAATGAGCCAGCCAATTATCGCCCTATATCTGTGCTGTCTGTTTTCAGCAAAATTTTTGAAAAGACCATGCTTTCCCGTCTACTTGCTCTTCTATAGGCTAAAAGATTTTTTTTATGATTTTCAGTTTGGCTTCTGAGCTAAATATACTACGGAGCATGCGTGTGTGGCTCTGGTAAATTTTCTCCACACCGTCCTTGACTCTGGTTTGATTCCTACTACTATATTCCTGGATGTTCGTAATGCTTTTGATCCTTTAACACATGAGATTCCGCGCTATAAGCTATCAAACATTGGTATAAGAGGACATGCTCATGCTTGGTTTGATTTCTATTTGTCCGGTAGAACTATCACCGTGGATTCCTTTTCCCGCTTTTTGTCTGAAGTTGAGTTTGGTGTTCCTCAAGGCTTTGTTCTTGGACTGTTTCTGTTTTGATTTATGTTAATGACCTTACAGTTGCCTTTAAGAAACAGAAACCTACAGTCTGATGTCATCTACGTAATCCTGAATCTTTCAATACTAAAAAAAAATCCATCGCTTTCGCAGGTTGAGGACACTCTCGTTGCTTTCACTGATGACAGTACCATTGGTACTATAGCAGGAACTGAGTCTGAGATGCTTCCCAAATTATTGGACTTTTTTTTAGAGAGTTGTTCTCTCGTCTGATGCTAATTACTTCGCTCTGAATGTTGCCAAGTGAAGTTTTTTTAATTTTTTCCCGTATTTCTCTGGCATGCCCTGAGTTAACTGATATCCATCTGTCAAGGGGCTATCTCAGTGGATCTAAGGATTGGTATGTCCTATTTTCAGGGTTTTTCTCGATGAAAACTTTGCATTCAAGCATCATATTGAACTAATTAAAATGAAGATCTCAAGGAGTCTTGGAATTTTGAGGAAGCCAAAACACATTTTTCCTGGATTGTTTTTAAAATTTTGTTCTATTGCTTAGTTCAGTCCTAAGTCTCTTATTGCACTATTGTATGGATGTCGACCTTTTTCTTCTTTTTTTAAACCACTATCTAAGTTATATGATGAGGTTATAAGGCTTATACAGGAAACACATTGTTCTACAACTAGCCCAACAAGCCTTTTACTTGATTTGCAGCCTCTCTACAGTTTTGCGTCCGCGTCATTCACTTTTCCTTTTTCTTCTTTTCTTAAACCACTATCTAAGTTATATGATAAGGTAATAAGGCTTATACAGGAAACACATTGTTCTACAACTAGCCCAACTAGCCCTTTACTTGATTTGCAGCCTCTCTACAGTTTTGCGTCCGCGTCATTCACTTTTCCTTTTTCTTCTTTTCTTAAACCACTATCTAAGTTATATGGTAAGGTAAGAAGGCTTATACAGGAAACACATTGTTCTACAACTAGCCCTTTACTTGATTTGCAGCCTCTCTACAGTTTTGCGTCCGCGTCATTCACTTCTCATCAACTTCATGGTGATGTTCCCATAGCCCTTCAAACTACTCCTTCTTTCATCACTGATAGGTCTACGCGTCACCTTCGCAATTCAAGGAATATTGATATTTTATTTACTCCATCGGTGAAATCTGACTTTAATCCGTTAATTGCTTGTCATATCGTTTGAAATAGCCTACCTGAGTCAGCTCAAGAATATCTCTCGTTTGGTATTTTTAAAAGATTTTAAAGAAGTTTTTAATGGCTTAATACTTATGATTTTTTTGGGGGGGTGGGAGAGGGGAACAGGTGAGCCTAGCCTGGTTAGGAATGCTTGTTGTGTGGGGTGTTGAGTTTGTTTAATATTTCTTGTGGCTTGGTTTCAAGCATACATTTGGAATTTTCTTTAATTTATTGGATAGTCCTATATCTTTCATTGGGGGGGGGGGGGCTTCTGAAAATCCCTTAATGTTTAGGTCTTTTAATCATTGTTTTTTTTGTTTTTTTTTTGTGTGTGTTTGAGTCATTGAATGATTGTAATGCAATATATTGAATGTTTTTTTTTGCATTTGTTTCATTTTTGTTTGCCCCCTGTTTTTTTTTTCAGGCCATGGAGCCTTGCGGGGAGTCTATGTTGAAGTGTTTCCTTGTAAATTCATTGGTTCAACAAATTGATTGATTGATTGATTGATTGGAATAAGGATCTCAAATCATTTCGGTTTTTCAGTATGTATGACTAAAGGCCCTTAGTGAGGTCTTTTTATTCATTCCCCCTTAGCCGTTTAGCCCCTCCCTCTCCAAAATTTTCTTACTCCCAAAAGTGGTATTTAGTAATTTTGGCTAATCTTTCTATCGGTCTGACCCCATTTTCAGGCGAAACAGATTTTTTCTTCAATTTTCTTTGTTCATTGGGTTCCCCCTGGCTTAATGAGCTACAGATATAAGTTACAGACAAAAAAAAATGTGGCTCTTCATTCGGGCCTTTTTTAGGAAAGTGATTTCTTTCCAAGCGCTCTAATCAACACAAAACTGATGCTACAGAGCAGGATTAGGAGCCGAAAAATCCTCAAGTAGCCTCCAGAAAATAAAAGACTAATTTACAAGGATCTCAATAGTCTTTTATTGGCCATGAAGTAAATAAATTTTATTATGCAATTTTGATTCTCTAAAAAACTTAAAGTCTTCTTTATAAGAGAAATAAAAATTTTATTTTCATTTCTTCATAAATTAAACCTTAGTCAACTTACAGATTTGTAATTATCGTTCTGGCATTATGATATTTAGTCTTCGACAAGTTGTTTTTCTGAATCACATATTCTCGTCACCCCCTTTCGCTCATTCGCTTCTTCGTCGGCTCGTTTTGGAGCGTATGGAATCCCCTCGGTTAAATGTGACAAAGAAAAATTTCCAATAAGATACTAAATCCCTTTTATAGCAAATAGGCTGAAATTATATACTATATTTAAAAATCTTAATAGTTGATGTCTTTTAAAGACAAAAATAGTTAAATATAATATTAATCTATGAACTAGAGCTAAACTGAAAACACAATAGTCAAGCATAAAAAACAAGATCATTGATTAGGAGTCAAAAGTGACGTAACTTGACAACAAAAAACTTATCTATTAAACTTTTCATAGTCTTACAGCAGCTGAAACGTCAGTAACTTTCAGTATACAATTAAAATTACCTTAAAAACATAACCATAAAAACAAACATAATTTTAATAGCCGCTAAGTCACTGAGCAGCACACAAAAATAATGGATTGATCTATCAGGTAAAATCTTGGTATAACCAGCTATAACGCCAATAGTGAGTAATATTCAATCTTAAATTGTAAGAAATACGCTTTAGTATAACTCGGAATGAAGATCAAATAGGCCATAATATAAACTCTGGAAATCCAGTTGTTTCTCGGTGTAAAACAGAGAATTTTAAGTCAAGATACAAATTCTAAGGCTAGTCTATAGCCCTAATACTATCAAGATGGTTTTGCTTGGAACTTTTTACAAACTAATCATGACATGTCGTTTTCAGAACAAAAACAAGAGCCAGTCGTTGGAATGAGCGATTGTACAGATGTGATAACGAATTAAACGACGAAAAAATAAAGCAAAAATCGTAAAATGCTTTATTTTTATATTATAAGAAAGGTCCTTAATCGGTTTACTGTTAATCTACCGAAACTCCTATATTTTTTTGTGTATCCAGTAAAGCGTTAGTTTTTTGTAATCCTAGAGGCAAAGGGAAACATATTTAGTTGGTTTATTTTGTACTAGTTTTATTGATATATATTATATAGGCTGTGAGTAATAATTTATGTTCGTTTTAAGTTTCAACTTCGCTCTTTACTTCCCTCGGAAAAACTTCGTTTTTTAAATTAATTAGAACAATAAAAAGCATTTTTTTTTTTAAGTACTAAAAAACTTTAGCATGAAGAGAGAGGTATTGAGGAGGAGGCAAATCCCTTTATATACGTAATAATCTCTGTTCGTCTTATGTTCTAATGTTACTCCTTACTTTCAGTTGAAAAAATTGTTTTTTTATTTAATCATAAAATATAAACTAATGCAAAACGATATTTACATTCTCGAAGGCAAAAACAGCAATCTATAGCACTTGGTCTACACAGCAAGAACAATGGCGGAAAAGCGTTACAAAGGAGCATAAAATATGAAAAGACTTTTTTCCTTTAGCAGATAATGGTGAGAAAATTAATTGTTTCTATATGTTGTTCCACCCCATTTGAAAACTTAATGCAAAGCTTAAGCTAGCGACAGAGAAAGAGAATTCAAACACACAGAATTCAAAGAGTTGTAGAATGCAATGACACACCCAAAAAAGACTTACCAAACATATCTGCGGAGAAAAATAAATTAAAAGTATTTAGACTTCCTGGTTTTCGAAGAAACATAAAACATAATTAAAACAGTTCCTGCAATAAATAAAAGCATTGAATGAAAAAGAGAGTGGGGTGTGAAGCGTTGTTGCTGAAGATAGATCGGACAATTACTTTAAAACTGACAGCGAATATGTTTACTACTGTTATTATTAATATTATGACTACTAATAATGTCATTATTAGTTGTCTGCAGAAAGTTAATTTTCAAATTCGTTCAATTGAAAGCAACCTACAGTATCAAACCAGGCTGGTTCCTAGTTCCAAGTCAGAGTCCAATAAAATGTACCTTTTCCTTTTCAATGATATAACAAAGGAGGTTGCCACTAACTGAGTTCCTATTAGTACATGACCCCATAGAAACCCAGAAGGGTTTCTAATAAGTATTGTGACAATATAATAAATTAATCTTTCTCAAAAGACCTAACTCATAAACGATGCTCCACAGCAAGTCGACAGTCGTATTTTAGGAAACAAAATGTCATAGATTTTTTGATACTTTTTGAGAAGTCCCTTTAATTTGTCCATTGCTTCATATTTCTCTGTTTCACATTAATCCTTTAACATGAGTTTAGTTTTCGATTATATGTTTGATTCCTCACAAAGATTCCTCAGACAATATGCTTTGACTGTTAAGGAGCTTTTTGGACCTAAAAGGGTTTCCCCTTTGTTTCTTTCATTTATTAAGTAAAAAAAAAGTTTTTTCAACTGAAAGTAAGGAGCAACATTAAAACTTAAGCAAACAGAAATTATTGCGTTAATTGAAGGGGTTCACCCCTCGTCAAAAGCTCGCTCTTTGCGCTAAAGTTCGAACTTTGTTCCAATTCTTTAAGAATGACCCCCGAATCACAAAGGCTGTTTAATTAGAATAAATATGAAAGTACTAAAAAAAACTTTGGCATAAAGAGTGAGGTATTGAAGAGGGAGCTGACTCCTTCATATACGTAATAATTTATTTTCGTTTTAAGTTTTAATGCTGGTCCTTACTTTCAGTTGAAAAAACTTTTTTTTAAGTTCCTGATCGTTTTATTTTATTATACTGGGAAATCTGGGAATTAAATGGAATAGTTGTGGGCATCAAATCATGGCTAAGTGTAGAAAAAGCCAAGGCAGATAGTCCAGTTGAGTGAGAGGCATTCTGGCATAAATTCCCCCCTTATTAGGATTGTATAAAAATGATGTTAGTTCATTTTCATTCATGGAAAAATTGTCTTCCCCCAAGCCCCCCATAAGCACACATATATTAAAATATCCCCCATGAAAATGCCTGTATGCTTCCCAATAACCAATACTATATTTAAACAGTGGGCAAAGTTAATAACTTGCAGCCCTTCCCTCGGAGACTGTGGGGGATTAAGTCATCCTCAAAGACATATTTACTAGGTTTTTCAACTATGTTGAACGAAATTGCTACCTCATATTTTCGATCCGTTAGGGAAAAATGAGCGTGGGAGGAGGCCCAGTTACCCTCAAATTTTTTGGTCACTTGAAAAGGGCACTAGAACTTCCAAGTTTCGTTCGAATGAAGCCTCTTGCGAGGAGTACTGGGTCAATACGATCACCCCTGGGGAAAAAAGGAAAAGAAATGAACACTCATCCGCGATATCTCTTCTGGCAAAAAAATACAAAACCCCCCATTTTTGCAGATAGGAGCTCGAAACCTCTACATCAAGGTTTCCTGGTGCGCTGAATCTGATACTTAGATTTTCATTAAGATTCTATGACTTCAGGGTATGCTTCCCCCCTTTTTAAAATATGGCAAATTTTCTCAGGCTCGTAACTTTTGATTAGACATAGTACGGAAAGTTATCCTACTTTCCGTACAAAAGTGTCTATATCCAGACAATGAGAAAAAGAACCTGCACATATCTACGGTCAAGCAGATTTTCCTCAAAAACTACTTTGTCTGTAATAGCCTAAACTGAACAAACCAAGAACTTCACCCAGGAAAGATACTTTAGGTCCCTGTCCCTGACCCAATCTATAAAGTAACTTTTGATGGGTAAGACTAAGATTAGTGAAACTTCTGTATAGGAAATCAGCATAAAAATGTGATTATTTTGATGTAATTATTGGTATCAAAATTTCGTTTTTTAGAGTTTCGGTTACTATTGAGTCAGGTAACTCCTTACTAACAGTTTGTTACCACGAACTATTTGATTTATCTTTTAACCGTAGACCGTAATATATTCCAACGATATTGATGGTAGCGACTCCTGAGACTCCATGAGTGAATTACCAGGACTCGAGGACTCAAAAATCGTCGGTTTCTAGGGCTTGGCATCCCTATTCTGGAGTCCCTGAGTCCTGAAGACCAACTTCTGAAATCTTGAATATGTCATGAGCCATTTTTCTAACACGTGTTATAACCATTATTTCTCCTAGCCACTTCATATAGAAAGGATGGTCGTAAAAAACTGGAAGGGGCTCAGTTAATAGGAAATTAAAAGTCATGGTGTCCTTTTGAAGCACCGAAGTGATTCACTGGTGCGAAGTCCCGCTCATTGTAACCGAAAGGTTAACAAAGCGTTTATTTATTTATTTTTTTTTTAATTGGGCATTTGAAGCTGATCCAGAAATGACAACAATTATTTCGGTTAACCTTAGTAAAATAGTAAAAGTTTATTTCGAAAACGAAGTAAAGGGAATTTCAAAAGAACCTTAAATTCCTAGAAGACCTCGTCGAATCAAAATGAAAGTAGCACTTCGAAGGAACAAGTCCAAGAGCCAGAAATTATACCAGTGGTCTATTGTGCACAATAAATTTTTAGTATAAAATGTGGGTACGTTATACCATATTAAACAGGAATCTTAAAAGAAATTCTATTGTGTAAGATGGGAAGCACTTATTAGGCCCTGGACTCCTTGACCCTAGGCTCCCAAACTTAACACGAGTCGAAATGAAAAGGAAGAAATAAAGCAAAATTGAAATGAATATAAACATGAATAAATAAGATCAAGGTCACCACCCCGTCACTCCCCGTATAGGCTAGACTGTTATTTGCACTTTACTGAAAACAAAATATAGTTTAAACAGTCTTGCTTTTTTCATTTTAACATTGAAAAATTAAAAAATGTTCAAACTTCTGGGAATTTTTTATATATCACTATATTCAGAATTTTACTACATAAATTGTATCATTATATTTTAAGTAATCAATCTAATTTCATAGAACTAAAAGGCACTGATTTTCCATTACTGTTTTGTTCCTCTTGCCATAGTTCCTTTCAAATGTATAAAAAATATCTGTAAGCCTCTATTTCAGGAGACTTTAGTGCAACAGATGGGACTTTTTAGGTCGTCCTGAAATAGTTTTATTATTGTTTTTTTTATTATTATTATTGTTATTACTATTATTATTATTCTTTCCATCATTATTATCAGCAGTGGAGAAATTAAAAAATAAATGAATTTGGCTGTATCAACATGTGACGCCTGATAATACTCCCAAAATTTATCTCGTCTCTGATCGGATTGAAACTTACACGGTAAGTAGACAGAGACAGAGATACTCAAAAAAAGTCATAAAAAAAATAACAAAATTTGGTAATATCCCAAAAATTGATGGTAATTGTGAAGTTTGAGTGCCCGAAAAATATTGTTTCTCAGATTGGCTTAGATTTACCGGGCTTTTAGACTAGGCTGAGGAGAGTCAATAAAGATAAATAATTTTGAAAAAAAATTGGAGGTATTGGTTCGTGCAGCAAAATATCCATTTATTTTAATCGATCTAATTGAAGTTTAATGCTGCATTTGAACAGAGACAAGGGCCTCAACAAGAAAAAGAAGTAAAAAATAGAAGCAAGTCTGGTCGTGTTGGCTCGTAATGATTTTTACTAATTATTATTGTTTTTTTGTTTTGTTTTTTTTTAAGCCAACAAACAGATCTCAGTTTATGAAAGACCTAGATATGAAGTTATTTAAACACAATACCAGTAAAAACAGTACAGAATGCGGATATACTATGTCCATTTAAGCCCCAATCATTTTAAACTGTATTATTAAAATCGCCCTCCCCATCTCGCCCAAAAATATATTTGTAAGTAAGCCGATAATTGATTTGGTATAAAACGATCTAAGACTAGGCTGTAAAATTTCAGTAATTCAGGAGTGAGCATACAAGCTCATTCTTGTCTTAGTACAAGAATGAGCTGCAAAAGGCCTAACCTACAAATTAACTCGGAATTAAAAATGAGCTAATTCCACACTCGGTGCAAAACGGGCTGAGTTCTGCCTCAGTGTAAAAACAATCGAAGGCCAAGCTCCAGAATTTTGGTGACATAGTGAGAAAACAAGTTAAGTTTTGACTTAACGCACAAACAAACTAAGTCAATGGTATGGACTGACACGGTGCAAAAGGAGCTAAATCCTAATTTAGTGCAGAAATCGGAAAAGTCCAAGCTTGATGTGAAAACGAGATTGGTTTCGATTTAGCGAATAGTCTGCTAAGTTCTGATTTTGTGCAAAGATAAGCTAAGTCACGATTCGATGAAAAAGCAAGCAACGTCTTGACTTAGTCCAAGAGCGAGGTGAGTCACACCCGTGGAAGTGACCCATTGCAATAACAAGCAAATTTCTGCCTTGCCGATTATTTGCAAACATCATCCAATCCTGAATCTGTCCAAAAGAGCAAAATCCACAATATCAGCAAAGTCAGCTAAGTTTTGCCTCGATGTAAATACAGTCTAAATTCAAGCTATAAAATACTGGTGAAACAATGAGAAAATGAATGAACTCCTGACTTATTGCGAGAAAAAGCCAAATAAAAGTCTTGGAAAGACTCGGTGCGGAAATAAACTAAGCCCTGACTCGGTGTAAGACAGCTTAATGGCAAACTGTACATCGTGTACCCCTTATACCAAAATTCTTTGCAGAGAAGCAGGCAGGTATTACCTTGTTTAAATCAAGAAAGCTGCAATTAATGTACCTCTGCGTTGTTTGATGTACAAAGTAAACCCTTGGCCCCTCTAAAACTCTCCCCGCACCTTTATAGCCAACTTTTTAGCAAAAAGTTAAGAACGCTGCACTTGCTTGAGCCAGAGTTCATGCAGCTATATATAACAGAATGATATTTTATTACCCGCTACTATACTTTCATTCAATATTAGTTACTAATTAAAAGACAGTATTGTCTAAGAGATTATTCGAGGATTTCCACATGCATGGTTAGAGAATTAAATTGAACCTTTAGCCACTGTAACAATCACCTAGCGCCATCTTGCTGCCAATTTATTAGACGAAAGATTAGCTTGTGATATCGTGTTTGCTTGAACCATAGGTAAGATACCTATACAGTGATGAAAACTCTTATCTTGCCCACGAGAAGCTTTTGATACAGAGCTCTGAACTTGGTGCCTCCTCCAAGCCCGCGCTCAGACGCGTAGTTCGTACTACAACACCATAGGCGGGAACACGATTATGTTTTGTCGCATACGTGGTATTGGTGTTTGGTATTGGTATTTAAACTGGGCTGTCAGTTTCCTGTCTCTAGCCGCCAGCATCGCTACCGCGCACTGTGTCCCAAAAATAAATCGAGTTTTCATAACTGTATTGGTATCTAAGCTGTGGATTGAACCGCAGTCACATAAGAATTTCTTATCTCCATAATTGGAGGCACGAAACGGGTAATTGGAATATAGGCTCATTGATCGACATGCATGATGGCTGTGAATCTGAGAGTCAGCATGGAATAGCATCGGCAGCGACAGTTTTCGCCCAGCTGAACAAAGCCCTGCTGCATGAGCTGCATTTTCATCTCTGCATCAAAATCCAAATTTATAAAGCAATTGTCAAATGAGTAATGATATATTGAAGCGAGATATAGGCTATGAAAATCGTTAACGCTGAAGCACCAAAAGTCTTTGA
The DNA here is from genome assembly GCF_032884065.1 of Artemia franciscana. Taxonomy (NCBI): domain Eukaryota; kingdom Metazoa; phylum Arthropoda; class Branchiopoda; order Anostraca; family Artemiidae; genus Artemia; species Artemia franciscana. The sequence goes on from NW_027063627.1 coordinate 1,203,098, forward strand.
CCATGGGTGTCTACTGAAAATATTTAGTCTCCACCTTGCTGATAAGGATGCGAATAAAAAGAAAAGGAAACGGTGCTTTCAGAAATAAGATGCAGCTGACATTTTAAAGACACATCGGGTTACATGATATGGGCATACTTTTCGTCAACCTGAAGAATACCTGATGATGAAATCACTAGCTTGTGCACACTTCAGATCAATGATACATGAGAATGATTTTCAAAAGAGTACGCATGTCCAGCTCCACGTACATAGTACGGAAAGTTATCCTACTTTCAGTACAAAAGTGTCTATATCCAGACAATAAGAAACAGAACGGCAAATATCTACGGTCAAGCAGATTTTCCTCAAAAACTACTTTGGCTGCAATAATCTAAACTGAACAAACCAAGAACTTCACCCACGAAAGATACTTTAGGCTCCTGTCCCTGAACCAATCTATAAAGGCATAATATACCT
>NW_027063627.1:1203726-1222683 GCF_032884065.1 Artemia franciscana
TTTTTTTCAATTTCAATTATTTTGAAATGATTTTGCCTTTGTTCTCATTTTGGATCTTTTTCGTTATATCCATTCGACTATTGAATTGTGGGTTAAGTTGCTTCAATTTACGAGCATTAAGTTCAAACAAAAGAGAGATAAATACCAAAGTACATGCGAAATATATAATTTAGGCTACATATTTACAAATTAGGGGGGAAGCAAAGTGAAGTAGAGTGATTTTAAGAATGATACAAGAAATTCTGAAATTCAAAGATTCCTGCTTTAAGCTATCATTCCTAAAAGCGGTTCATTCTCACTTTAATCCTCACCCTAACGTAAATATGTATCTATAGCCCAAATTAAATATTTTGAATTAATTTTCTCTTGCGTCACTCTTTTGTTTCAACTTAATACACGTAAACGACAAGAAATATATTTGAAATAGTGGCGTAGGTATAAGATCCTTGTTTTTAGTTTTTTCATACCGCCCAATCAATTTTAGACATTTTGGCCGCACAAACTAAAAAAGTTTCAATGAACGAGATTGGACGACTCCTTAAGGTGTTACATCACCTTAAAGTATCAACTTGTTCAACCACTAATTGAATTTTCAGCTAAACAAGAATTATTCTATCGTCATTAGTTGTAAAATTTTATGTCAGCGTAAAAGGAGCAATATTTTTTGGAGGAGGGTTGTACCAAAAGGCAACAAGAAAAAACGAAGTCTAAGCTACTTTCTGAAAATACTAACTACTCATTAAAAACTTAAAGAAAAAGATTACAAATAAAAGGTTTGCACAAAGCACATACAATCCCTAATAGTGCTTTTCTACACACCAAATCGACACTTCAGCAATATAAGGATAATATTGTTACCCAAGAAAATAAAGAAAGTAAAATTTTATGAGTCACATACGTCGCGTCAGCTTTAAAATAGTCTGTTGAAACGAAGTAAGGTTCATAAAAGGAAGTCATATTATTTACACTAACGATTTTTCAAATAAATTAAAAATGTTAATCAATTAAAAACATCGCATAAAACAGTCACTGAATGAAACATAGGCTCAAAAGAAAAAAAGAAAAAGGAAACAGACGAAAACTTGCTTTTGTTTACCTTAGTTCCGCATAATAGGTATTCTCAGGTGAAAATTAAGTACTTGTCAAACTAACCCTGCTGAGAAGAAAATAAAAGCTAAATAAACCCGACGACGATGTTATACCATAGAGTAGTTAGTGTCCATGCTGAGCCTCTTTTGGATCTTAAGTCGAGACAGAGTTTTCTAATTTAGGTACCTAGGAAGTCTAAAGGCGGCAACTAGTATATAAAATGCCAAATGCTAATCTCGTGCTCAGTAAAATCAATAAAGTAATATAGAGAGCATGATAGTACGTGCAAGCGACTGGCTATTAGTTCTTGCTCCTTGCAGGGTAAAACCACTACGCTAGAAACCAAGGTAAAATCTCATTAAACGCGTACGCCCCCTCCTCTTGAAGAAAAAAAAAGTCTAGAGTCAAAAAAAATAAAGCTATCATGGCAGATCACAAGGAATGAAGCTATTTTTGAAAAAAAAAAAAAAAAAAACAGCCATGGTTGCTCTAGTTTGCATTCATTGAAATACTAATGTGCCATCTATTTTATTCATCGGTTTTCGGGCGGTACTGAAACTGGCAAGCTGCCATCCCAGCTTTAGATAACTTCGAGTTCCAAAACTAGCAAGCTGCAACCCCGAGTTTAGATCCAAAACAGCTCTAACCCGTAAGCCAAAAAAACAACTTCATTGAGAGCCCACCTTAAAACCAGATAGCAGAAAAAAAAATCTAAGAGATAGATCTGTCAAGATCGATAGGGTCATTCTTTTTGTCTTTACTTTTCCACTAAGAAACAAACATCACGTCGTATAACTAAATATAATTTCTTAGCTGAAGTTTGGACGAATAATCTAGGCCATTATGAAAAAGGAATCAGAATTTAAGTTATCATGAACTCAAATCAAAACTAGTCGTAGTCGTAAAACGACTACGAAATAATACATTGACAGTAATTGAAGCAAAGGCAGATATCTACAGAGAGAAAAGTAACACAGAAAAGAACAACAAAAGGAAACCAAGAAAAAGCCGAATATATCTGAAATATTCAGTTGATTAGCTTCAGAAAAAAAGTTTAAAATAACTTAAAGAGTAAAAACAATTTATGAAAAAATAATTTCATTATCAAACAGCAGGCTGTACAAACCGAAAAAAATCGAATACCAACACATTAAAATTTCAGAAAGAAAAATATCCGGAGAGAGGGTTGTTCTGTTTTCTCTGAATAAGAACATTATCACCAATCACCTTATTCAGCTTTCCAGAAAGCATCATCTTCCTTTCATAGCCTACAGCATTCAAAATGAGAGACTTTCTAATCAATGCTGAGAATGTCAAAGAGAGGCTCCAAAAAGATAGTTTGTTAAATCTTCCAGGTCTTTGAAAGCCTTTCAATGCTTCCAACCCAGCATAAAAAAATCGGTCATGTCCAACTTTAAGAGACAGAGTCTTTAAACCATTATTCACTACATCCAACATTCAGATTTGTCAATAACAGCTTTCAGCACTACGGAGTAAATAAGTATTCTTTTCAGAAAGAAAAATTGATGGAACTAAATATTTGTGCTACCACTAAGGTAGAAAGGGAATATGCTTGTTCGAGAAAAGAGTTCTTATGAGAAGAATCGTTGCTCCAGCAAGAACAGCAGCAAGGGAGCAAGTCGAGGGATGAATTAGCTTGATTTTCTTTAATTATCTATTGGTTATTTTTGTGCGGATAACCTAATTTAAATTAATAGACCGTCTCTTCCATAAAGTTTTTCTAAACATATATATTAAAATTGCAATAAAGATAGCAACAAATCATTTCCATTGCCCTTTACAAATGCCTGTTTTAAAAAATTCGAACATGACAAGATCCATAGAAGGATTGTCTGGTTACAAAAATTCGTCTAATTTAGCAAGGACGATAAACTATCGGAAAGTAGTGTTACAAAAAAGAAAGAAAATGCTGTCAAGTTTGTACTCCCATTTAGCGCATTGTTAAATCTTCTTACCTGTATATATATTTGTCTTAAAGTGAGATTGTTCTGTGTGAAAGAATAAACACCTATTTTGAAATTGCATTTACATACATTGTTTTTATATTGCAAAAAAAAGTATTCCTAATCATTAGACTTCTATCAAAACTTAAGAATTTTAATTCAAGATGAATTTTAGAAGAATTAGATCATCAAAATATTTTGATAATCTTAGTAACAAAGATGAAAATTTCAGAGAGCAGTGTCTCTTAAAAAGAAAAAAATCAAGTTCATTTACTTTCAACATATCACTAATTATCTGTACTGAGATACTTGGTTACCAACAAAATTTTCTTTAAATGAATAGCAGCATATTCAAAATTTATTTAAACAGTTTGCTTAAAAATTTGTTTTGGTAGTCCGTATTGAAAATGCTAATCAAAACAAAAGCCAATAAAGCTCTGTAATTCTCATTGGATGAAAATAGAATAGAAATAAAAAGCTATAATAACTATCCATTAGAACCCTTCAAATTAACAATAGCAAATTAATTCACAAAACGATAAAAAATCAATTTGGTTGGATTTTTTCTTTTTTTGGATACATTCTTAAATGAAGTTTTCATATCCTGCGTTAGCTTTAGTTTTTCGCAGTCAAACATGATTTTTAAATATGCCTGTAACTACGATTTACGAACTTTATCATTTGTCAGCAATTATAAAATGCACCCAAACCGATGTTTATTGATTTTTATCGGTGCCTTTAGAGTCAAAACAAGCTGCAGAATTAAACATCTAATGACAAGAGGATAATTGTTATCAAAATCAAAATCTTTCATAGAAAGTGTACACATTCAAGAATATTATAACACATGAAATATAAAACCATAAGAACTAAATGTTCACTTTGGCATTAACAAAGAGACTAGTGAGAACTGATCAGCGCCGGCTCTTCTAAGAATATTCAGGATTAGAGATTGTTTATTATTGTTTAAAGCGCGAGAAAAGACCTTTCGTGAAGGATTCCCAATCAGGCTCAATGAAATCTTTACGGGCTTGCATTAGATTGAAATTATTTGAGCTAACTTGAATATGACACAAATTCCCATTAGAAACATTGAGAATTTTCGCTAAAACGTCAAAATGGAAATCGCCAGAGTGGTATCCAGGAATTTTTTGGGGGAGAGGGGGTCTTACAAAACAGCGATACGGTTCATAATGGTCCGATACGAATCATTTCCAGTCGAAGTACAAAATGGAAGGTCAGACCAGCAGACGAAATAAGATTTTTTTTTTTTTTATGACGAAATGATTCAATTTTTGCTAGTAGCCTATCACTGGAATATTGATATGATTTAAAGTTATTCTTGATCTTGCCATGACGTGGTTTATCCCAGCACTCCTTAAAAGTTGTGAGCAAAAATTATATGTAGGCCTACTAATAAATAGTAGAAAAGAAATTAAAAAAAAATATCGAGAAAAAAAAAATCTACAAAAAATATCTAATGTCGCTCTTTATAGAAAATTAAATAAAATACTTTTTTTTTTCAAACGGAAGCAAAGATCAGCATTAAAGCTTGTGACGAACAGAAATTATTCCTTATATGAGGGGAACTGCCTTCTCTTCAACCCCCTACTCTTTATGCCGCAGTTTAGTGGCGCTTAAATGTTTTTTTTTTATTCTGAATCAATAGCCCTTGTGTTTGAGCAGAAATTCCTAAAGAAGAAGGAGAAAATTTAGCATAAAGAGAGATTTGAGGAGAGGGAAACCCCCCTCATCCACGGAACGACTTCTATTCGTTTTAAGTTTTGATTTCACTCTTTCCTTTCATTGAAAAAAAAGTTATCTTATTTAATTTATGCTCGTTTTCAATAGCATACCCAGTATTACCCTAAACGCAAAAAGGGCTACCACCCTGTCAAAACTGGTTCTTAAACACAAATTTATTTTTTTGATATTCTTCCTAATGAAGGGAGATATGAGACGACATCCGTAATCATCTGAGTATTTTCCATATCATAAGAGAAATGAAAAATGTTATTTTTTGTAGATAGTACCTTCAGAGTTCACATACCTGCTCAATTCCATTGCGAAATTTTTATCAAGGTCGCATCCCTCTTTGGAAGGCTTTGAATTTTATGCAGTTTTCGTGTCATTGTAGACTTTAACAAGCATCTTTTTTGCTTTCTACTAATTGTTTCATCTAAGGCTCTTTTACATGTGAAGGAGAGGTACTACTCCCTCCTTCAACCTCTTTTTTTCATTCACGTTTAATATTCATTGAACAAATAATAGGCGGAGGCGGGGTCTGGAATATAAAATTATTTATAAGGGTGATCATTACCACGAATTTCAAGGTGAACTCTCAGAACAAATCTTTTTTTACAGGGATATATATATATATATATATATATATATATATATATATATATATATATATATATATATATATATATATATATATATATATATATATATATATATATATATATATATATATATATATATATATATATATATATATATATATATATATATATATATATATATATATATATATATATATATATATATATATATATATATATATATATATATATATATACATATATATATATATATATATATATACATATATATGTATATATATATATATATATATATATATATATATATATATATATATATATATATATATATGTATATATATATAGGAAAATTGCCAATGAAAACAAAGCTCGTGGTAGGTTCTGCCCCCCCCCGTCCCCTAGAAACTTCCTGGCGTCACTCACGATGTCAATTCCCCCTGTTTCTCCACCTTTGTGCCGGTCGACATGTGAATGTAATCTCTTATATTACGTAGGAAAATGTTTTCTGCAATAAAAGGGGGGCTATAGCCCCCTCCCCAAACACCAAATTACAGATGTACTCCGGAAATCAAGGGGCATTAAAGATTAACTTTCACCCCTTGTCCTAAAAGTTACATGTGCCTATGCCTGCCATTTGAGAGCATCTCAATATTCCAAATAGCTAAACCCATTGCAAAAACTGGCATGCCTATGGAAAGCCATGCTTTCAGTTTATTTAAAATGTCGATAACCGTTGGAAAATATTGAGAACTGGCACAGAAAAGCAAAAAAAAAATTCGTGAGACTTGTGGTTTGAATCTGAGACTCGCGATCCGGTTCCTGACACTTGTGGTTCCGGTGCAATTTTTTTGTGATTTGTTGTTCAGAACAGCTAGACTAGTGTGTTCCATTTTTAAATCCAACGATAGACTAAGCGACATTTGCCACCCCGAGAGAGTACCGTTCGAAGGGAGATGCGATTTTTGCGCGCAGCATAAAACGTGCTGTAAGTTTTGGTGTCTGGTACTTTGTTTCAGGAAAGTAAATTTTAGAGCTTTGCTTGGTACAAATCAAAATTTTAACATCTCCAAATAGACTCCATAGTGTAAAGAAGTATGGAAAGTACATTGCTACTAAAGAAACGTAGCTTCAGTCTCAGAATACGTTTGCTGCTCCTCCAAATGAGCTTTAATCTATTATAAGCTCCATTTTCGAGAACACGGCAAATTTCTCAAGGTTGTAGCTATTGTTGGGTAGCTTTACACTGATAAATTTTATTTATTTAGAACTACCATATGTACTGTTATCAAACCTTCTTTTTCAATTTTGGTTACGATTACCACAGTTTTCTTTTCACTTGTAGTTCGTTACAATGAATAGTTAAGCGTTTTTTCTTAAAAGTTTTTTTAACAAAAAACTCTAAATTTCATTTAAACGTGGACGAAATTAAATTTCCTGGTAACACTCGCCTCCTCTCTCCTGAGTAATTCCCAAGCGGTGCTCATGATCCCTAATGATCCCATCCCACCTCTCTACCTTTAGTGTAGAGAGGTGATGATCTCCACTTTCCAGTTGCACAATCTTTTTAGCCGCTTAAAGGCATTTCTACTTAAAGGAGATATGAGCTTGAAATCACCGCAATAGGGTTCACTGATAGGCTGAATTTAATAGAAATGTACTTTTGAGTGTGTTTTCCTCCTTATTTCCGAAAATTACACATATTTTCTCAAACTAGTAGCTTTTGATAAGCAACTTTAAGATTGATGAATTTTATGGAATTGAAAATGCCATAAAAACTAATTTTTTTAATGTATAAAACAGGTTTTTTTTAGCTGAAAATAAGATGTGACATCAAAACTTAAAACGAACGGAATGTATTTCGTATATGAAAGAGGTTGTCCCCTCCTCACCGCCCCACTCTATACGCTGAAGTTTTTAACTACTTTAAAAAGTAGAGTTGTGACAAAGAGTCAAACCTTAGCGTAATGAGCGGGGCGCTGAGGAGGGGAGAGCCCCTTTCATACACGGAATAATTTCTGTTCGTTTTAAGTTTTAATGTCACTCCTTCCTTTCATTAAACAAGAGCTAAGAGCTCATATGGCACTTGTGACGAGGCAAGAAGAGCTAAGAGCCAAGAGATCATATGGTATGAGCTCTAGCAAAATTCTATAAATCAATAGATTGATTTAAAAAGGAAAATAAGAGGCTTAATGCCGGTCAAGATTTAAAATAAGAGCTCTGAGTCACAAAGTCCTTCTAAATATCAAAATTCATTAAGATCCGATCACCCACTCGTAAGTTATAAATACCTAATTTTTTCTAATTTTTCCTCTCCCTTTTGCCCCCCAGATGGTCGAATCTGGGAAAACGACTTTATCAAGTCAAATTGTGAAGCTCCCTGACACGCCTACCAATTTTCATCGTTTTAGAACGTCCAGAAGCACCAAACTCGCCAAATCACTGAACCCCTCCCCTCAACTCCCCCAAAGAGAGCGAATCCAGTATGGTTCAGTCAATCACGTATCAAGGACATTTGTTTATTCTATCCACCAAGCTTCATCCCGATTCCTACACTCCAAGTGTTTTTCCAAGATTTCCCCCTCCAACTCCCCCTAATGTCAAAAGATCTGGTCGGGATTTGAAATAAGAGCTCTGAGACATGAATTCCTTCTAAACATCAAATTTCATTACGATCCGATCACCTGTTCGTAAAATAAAAATACCCCAATTTTCACGTTTTCCAAGAATTCCGGTTTCCCCCTCCAACTCCCCCGAATGTCACAGGATCTGATCGGTATTTAAAATTAGAGCTTTAAAGCACAAGATCCTTCTAAATATCAAATTTTATTAAGATCTGGTCACCCTTTCGTAAGTTACAAATGCCTCAATTTTCAAAATTACCCCCCCCCCCCCAACTCCACCAAAGAGAGCAGATCCGGTCCAGTTATGTCAGTCACGTATCTTAGACAGGTTTTGATTCTTCCCATCCAGTTTCATCCTGATCTCACCTCTTAAGCATTTTCTAAGATTTCTGGTTCCCCTCAACTGCTCCCCCCCTCCAATTACGCTGGACCCGGTTGAGATTTAAAATAAGAGATCTGAGTTACGAGATCCTTCTAAATATGAAGTTTCATGAAGATCCGATCACTCCTTCGTAAGTTAAAAATACGTCATTTTTTCTTATTTTTCAGAATTACCCCCCCCCCCCGCAATTGAGCGGATCCGTTCCAATTATGTACATCATGTATGCAAGACTTCTGCTTATTTTTCCAACCAAGTTTCATCCCAATCCCTCCAATCTAAGCGTTTTCCTTGATTTTAGGTTTCCCCACCCCAAACTTCCCCCAATGTCACCAGATCCGGTCAGGATTTAAAATAAGAGCTCTGAGACACGATATCCTTCTAATATCAAATTTCATGGAGATCCAATCACCCGTTCGTGTTAAAAATACCTCCTTTTTTCTAATTTTTCAGAGTTAACCCCCCCCCCCCCCCAACTACCCCAAAGAGAGCGGATCCGTTCTGGTTATGTCAATCAAGTATCTAGGACTGGTTTTTTTTCCCACCAAGTTTCATCCCGATCCCTCCACTCTAAGTGTTTTCCAAGTTTTAGGTATCCCCTCCCAACTCCCCCCCCCCCAATGTCACCAGATCCAGTCGGGTTTAAAATAAGAGCTCTGAGCCACGATATCCTTCTAAATATCAAATTTCATTGAGATCCGATCACCCGTTCGTTAGTTAAAAATACCTCATTGTTTTTAATTTTTCAGAAATACCCACCCCAAATACCCCAAAGACAGCGGATCCGTTCCGTTTATGTCAATCATCTATCTAGGACTTGTGTTTATTTTTCCCACCATGTTTCATCCCGATCCCTCCACTCTACGTGTTTTCCATGTTTTAGGTTTCCCCCTCCCAACTCCCCGCCCCCATCACCAGATCCGGTCGGGATTTAAAATAAGAGCTCTAAAACACGATATCCTTCTACACATCAAATTTCGTTGAGATCCGATCAGACGTTCGTAAGTTGAAAATACCTCATTTTTCTAATTTTTAAGAATTACTCCCCCCTCCAACTACCCCAAAGAGAACGAATCAGTTCCGATTATGTCAATCATGTATCTGGGACTTGCGCTTATTTTTCCCATCAAGTTTTATACCGATCCCTCCACTCTAAGTGTTTTCCAAGATTTTAGGTTTCCCCCCTCCAACTCCCCCCAATGTCATCAGACCCGGTCGGGATTGAAAATAAGAGCTCTGAGACACAATATCATTCCAAACATCAAATTTCATTAAGATCCAATCACCCGCTCATAAGTTAAAAATACTTCATTTTTTCTATTTTTTCCGAATTAACCGCCCCCCCCCAGATGGTCAAATCGGGAAAACGACTATTTCTAATTAATTTAGGTCCGGTCCCTGATACGCTTGCCAAATTTCATCGTCCTAGCTTACCTGGAAGTGCCTAAAGTAGCAAAACCGGGACCGACAGACAGACAGACCGACAGACAGACCGACAGAATTGGCGATTGCTATATGTCACTTGGTCAATACCAAGTGCCATAAAAAATTGCTCTGATTATGTGATTTACATTAAGAATCCTTGAATTTTGGGGGTGTTTCCCCCTATTTCAAAAATCAGCCAAATTTTCTAAGGCTCTTAACTTTTGATGGGTAAAACTAAACTTGATGACTTTTCAAACAGTTCGTGGTAAAAAACTGTAGTAAGGAGCGACCCAGCTCAATATTAACCGAAACTCTAAAAAATAAAATTTTGATACCAATAGTAAATAGGGGGAAACATCCCTTGAAAGTAATAGAAGCTTCAAGCTCCTATCTACAAAAATATGGAATTTTGCATTTTTTGCCACAAGAAAGATCACGGATACGTGTTTATTTGTTTGTTTGTTTTTGTTTTTTCCCCAAGGGATTATCGTATTGACCCAGTGGTCCTAGAATGTCGCGAGAGGGCTCATTCTGACGGAAATTAAATGTTCTAGTGCTATTTTTCAACATTCTGTGTATAGGAGCTTGAAACTTCTACAGTAGAGTTCTCTTGTAAGCTGAATCTGATGATGTGATTTTCATTAAGATTCCTTGAGTTTTGGGGGCGTTTCCCCCTATTTCAAAAGTCAGCCAAATTTTCTAAGGCTCTTAACTTTTGATTGGTAAAACTAAACCTGATGACTTTTCAAACAGTTCGTGGTAACAAACTGTAGTAAGGAGCGACCCAGCTCAATATTAACCGAAACTCTAAAAAATAAAATTTTGATACCAATAGTTACATCAAAAGAATCGCATTTTAATGCTGATTTTAAATATATAAGTTTATCAAGTTTCGTTTTACCCATCAAAAGTTACGAGCCTGAGAAAATTTGCCTTATTTTAGAAAATAGGGGGAAACATCCCTTAAAAGTAATAGAAGCTTCAAGCTCCTATTTACAAAAATATGGAATTTTGCATTTTTTGCCACAAGAAAGATCACGGATACGTGTTTATTTGTTTGTTTGTTTTTGTTTTTTCCCCAATGGATTATCGCATTGACCCAGTGGTCCTAGAATGTCGCGAGAGGGCTCATTCTGACGGAAATTAAATGTTCTAGTGCTATTTTTCAACGTTCTGTGTATAGGAGCTTGAAACTTCTACAGTAGAGTTCTCTTGTAAGCTGAATCTGATGATGTGATTTTCATTAAGATTCCTTGAGTTTTGGGGGTGTTTCCCCTATTTCAAAAGTCAGCCAAATTTTCTAAGGCTCTTAACTTTTGATTGGTAAAACTAAACCTGATGACTTTTCAAACAGTTCGTGGTAACAAACTGTAGTAAGGAGTGACCCAGCTCAATATTAACCGAAACTCTAAAAAATAAAATTTTGATACCAATAGTTACATCAAAAGAATCGCATTTTAATGCTGATTTTAAATATATAAGTTTATCAAGTTTCGTTTTACCCATCAAAAGTTCCGAGCCTGAGAAAATTTGCCTTATTTTAGAAAATAGGGGGAAACATCCCTTAAAAGTAATAGAAGCTTAATGAAAATCACGCCATCCGATTCAGTGTATCAGAAAACCATAAAGTAGAAGTTTCAAGCTCCTATCTACAAAAATGTGGAATTTTGCATTTTTTGCCACAAGAAAGATCACGGATGCGTGTTTATTTGTTTGTTTTTGTTTTTCCCCCAAGGGTTATCGTATTGACCCAGTGGTCCTAGAATGTCACGAGAGGGCTCATTCTGACGGAAATTAAACGTTCTAGTGCCCTTTTTAAATGACCAAAAAATTAGAGGGCACCAAGGCCCCCTCCCACGCTCATTTTTTCCCAAAGTCACCGGATCAAAATTCTTAGATAGTCATTTTATTAAGCATAGTCGAAAAACCTAATAACTATGTCTTTGAGGACGACTTACTCCCCCACAGTCTCCGTGGGAGGGGCTGCAAGTTACAAACTTTGACCAGTGTTTTTTCATATAGTAATAGTAATTGGGAAGTGTACAGACGTTTTCAGGGGGATTTTATTGGTTTGAGGGGAGGGGGTTATGTGGGGAGAACTTTCCGTGGAGGAATATGTCATGGGGGAAGAGAAATCCCATTAAGAGGGCGCGGGATTTTCCAGCATTTCAAAAAAATGAAAAAATAAACATGAAAAAGTTTTTTCGACTGAAAATAAAGAGCAGCATTAAAACTTAAAACGAAAAGAAATTATTACGCATATGAGGGACTAACCTCCTCGTAATACCTTTCTCTTTACGATAGAGTATTTACAGTAATTTCAATTATTTATTTTATGGCCTTTGTGATTCAGGGGTCATTCTTGAGGAATTGGGACAAAATTTAAGCTTTACTGTAAAGAGCGAGGTATTCCAGAGGTGCAAACTCCCTCATATGCGTAGTAAAAACATACGAATATAGAAGTTCGTTACGCAAGTTAATTTGTAAGTTACGTATATTTTTACTAATAAAAAACATTCATAAAAAATTAAAAGTTCTAGTTACCTTTTTAAGTAACCAAAAAATTTGAGGGTAACTCCTCCCCCGTTCCTTTTTTCTCAAAATCGTCCGATCAAAACTATGAGAAAGCTATTTAGCCCAAAAATAAATTAATATGTAAATTTTGTTTTAATTATTCATGTGTGGAGAGCCAAAATCAAAACATGCATTAATTCAAAAAGGTTCAGAAATTAAATAAAAAAAGTTTTTTAAACTGAAAGTAAGGAGCGATATTAAAACTTAAAACGAACAGAAATTACTCCGTATATGAAAGGGACTGTTTCTTCCTCAACGCCCCACTCTTTACGCTAAAGTTTTTTACTGTTTTAAGAAGTAGAGTTGAGAGAAAGAGTCAAATTTTAGCGTAAAGAGCGGGGCGTTGAGGAGGGAACAACCCCTTTCATATACGGAGTAATTTCTGTTTGTTTTAAGTTTTAGTATCGCTCCTTACTTTCAGTTTAAAAAACTTTTCTTTATTTAATACATACTTGGAATCAGCATAATAAGCTCATTCTTTTGATGTATCTGTTGATTTTAAAATTTGGTTACTTCTGAGCCGAGTCACTCCTTACTTACAGTTCATTGTCCTTTATAGCTTCGGTTACTATTACTTGTCGTACATTAATTAAAATTCACTACCTCGAGCCGCTTCATTTTTGTAATAACAAACTTGGTATATTTGCAGAGAAAATAAAACAAATAAAACAAAAAAAATTACATATTATATAACGGTGTTTTAGTGAATAGAATTCAACGTTTGAGAGTATTTTGCTAAATATTTAGAAGACTAAGAATGTAAAAATAATGAAATCAAATCATTAAAGCAAACAGGCATTAAAATAAGCTTTGAAGTGCTATATTTTACACAGAAGTACACTGCAGTAAACTCAATTTTTATTTTTATTTTTCTCTGATCACACCATAGAAATGGTTTGATTCCAAATATAAAAGGCTGGTGAACCATGAACAATTACATGAAGTCAGCATGTACTAAAGCATATACTGGCAACCTGCATTCTTACCTTAACCTTTTTTAAAAAAAATAAACATTAATTGTTGCAACAGACGAGATTTCACTACGCTAAGAAAAATTATTCTAAGTATTTTATTTGTATTTTACTTTGTATCATGGTATACTTGTGGGCTGCGCAAAATTTGAATTAATGGCTGCTGCAGAAGAAATACTAAATCAATATTTGAAAAACATAGTGTAAATAGGCAATCACAAAAAATAAATTGCTAAGATACATATTAGGCCCTATGTCATTTGTCTAACCCACTTTATATATAAAGTTACTATGAAAAATAAACTAAAAATTTTGTAATAGACACTGTTGCTTCTTTACATTCATCCTAATGACACCAATCCATTTTTCAGTGTGCATTACTAAGACCATTGCCCTCTAAAACCAACACAATAATGTAAAAATTTACATTTTCCAAACGTGCAATGGCTCCGTAGAAACTTTTCGGTTGGTCAAATCACTTCCTGCATGAAATTTGCACCCCTGTGAGTTAAGATTCTGGATAACCTCCATTTATAAAAATAGCGATCCCCTCCAACAGCTCAAGGTCTTCCAGCCACTTATGCAACAGAATAACAGATGTATACAATCTTGTGTTGGGACGCTTTTTTAGCATTATAAAAAGACCATAGTTGAAAATATTCCAAAAGAAAGGAATCGATACTGAAGATAGTGAGGAAGCCTTTCAATTTAAAACGCCCACAACATATTTGCAAAGCAATATATGCTTATTCTTTTCTTGAATCTAGAATACAAGCATTAGAATTTCACTGCAGCCAAGTAGTTAGAACAGTAAGATGACTTAACTTGTGATACTAACTATGTTAAAGCAACTATTTGAAATTAATGCCTGTCTTTTTTATACTGTTGTAACCGTTTTTCTAGATTCTGATGGGTCCTGCCGACATAGTATTTTCCACAATCACAGGGTATTTGATAGACCCCTCTTTGGCGAGTAACTGGGGCTTATCTTTACCGGAAATACCCTATCAAATGTTCTATAGTTCCAACAACTCCTTTGATTCTGCTTTAGGTTGGAAATATTTAATAATCCGTCCTACACAATACTTTTTGAAAAATCTTCACTCATCAGTAATAATTTGGGGATAAAACAGGTGGTTCGATAATCAATCGAAATTAATCTCAAAATAAATAATAATATTTCTTTGAACAGGGACTTAGGGAAATACTCACCAAATTCTTTATACTCAAATTTAATTAAAAATGATCTAACAAAATATTTTACTAAACCGATTTATAATAGTATTGAACCAGCTACGAAAAGGCCTTTGATACAGGCTGCTAAAAAAGCAAGGTTGGCTCTGAGAAATTGCATTTAATCACTTTGTTCTCTTTAGTTTGAATGAATTTATATTCTCACTTCATTCTTTTTGTCAGTCCTGGCTGAACTTCGTTGAAGTAAGTGTTTTTTTTAAAAAAAATTAAAAAACATTATTTAGTTTTAATTCTCACAATTTAATGCAAGTTTATTTATATATACATATTTTCTCTCTTGTTCTCGTATTGTGCTGAAGACGGCCCTTGGACATAGGGCTGAAATATTCACAGAACTGATTTCCACTGTCTTGAAAAGATTTTCCGTATTGTTTCTACTTTGTATTTGTTTGTTATGGAAAGGCAGTGCGGTTTTCGTCGCCCATTTTCATTCGAATAGAAATTAAAATTTTGAATGCCCTTTTAAGTGACCAAACAGAACGGAGGGTAAATAGCCCCCCTCCGTGCCCCATTTCCTCCAAAGACATCTGAACGAAATTTTGAGACACGGCTGTAAGTTTTACAGTTGTCCATTGTTTACAGAAAGTATTAGTTATTGGGAAACATATGGAAATCTTCATGGGGGAATTTTCTCAGGGGGGATTTCATAGTGAAAATTTTTCAGTGGGGAGAAAATTGTTTGGGAAGAATTTCCCTGAATTCATCAACATAATTCTGTTTATTTGTATTACTTTCTCTTTGGATGCAAAATCTTACATATGGAGAGAATGTTACGGAGGCATTGTCCGCGGTAAATTTTTAGAAGGGATCAAATTGTCTGGCAGAATTTTTCCGTGGAAAAATATGGGTAATGCCCACAAGAGCGCTATAGAAAGACACTCTCCTTCTTAATGCACAAAAATGTTTAGGCGTTTTGTTTAATGCCTTTATTAACTGAAATGATTTTCTTCATATGTGCTGTATAATGTATAATAATGTGCTGTGATGTTAAGGAGGGATGGTAGGTATTTGTTGAGGGGGGGGGAGTCAGATAACTAAAGAAGTACCGTTCAATGGGTTAATTTTCTAAGCCTCGTTGAGCCTTCAGATCAAAATTGAATGGGTTTCTGCGACTTGTTGTCTATTCCTTATTGGTTCCCACGCATATTGTTGGTCTAAGCCTTAATTATTGGTGCTAGAGGAGGGAGGAGGGGGATAGTAGTGTCCTAGTAGTGACCAAGTTCATTCAGGTTAAGTTTCCCAAAGATAAATATATCATATCAGGAATGAATAAATTGTGTAGTTTACAGTCCTTTCCTAGGGGCTGTGGGGTACAGAATCTCCTGAGGCATGTCTATTAGACCTTGTGACCATTTCGAATAAAATGGTTTTTTAAGATTTTTAACAGCGTAAAGAAGAGGATCGAAATTCGAGGATCGACAAGAGGTTCCTGTTTCAACTACTCTTGCAACAAAATTTAAAAATTCCAACTTGATATCCTTAGCCATTTTCAAATATTGCTATGGTACCGTTTTGACAGCCCTCCTGTATACAGTAGGTTTTAGATTTGTTCGACGTACCCCTCAACATTTCCTAAGGATTTTACACCTTTATCCTTTTTGGAGAGTCAGGATCAAAGACTCTCCTTTCCCCAATAATCAACCTAATATATAAACACTGGGTAAACTATATACCGTGCAATGGTTGCCTCAAAGGTTGTGGGTGGGGGTGTCATCGGAAGCAATTTTATTTGAATTTCAACTATTTTGAGCAAGATGACTATTCCAAAATGTGATAAGAAGTTTGGGTAATTGCAGTTAAACAGGGAATGGGAGACGGACTGATTGCACTCCATCTTTCAACATCCCCTTCAACATGCCTTTAAAGTTCAAACTTAATATTCTCATCTATTCTCGAGATATTGCAAATACAACTTTTTGAAAAACGGATACACATAGTATCTTTTCATTTAGTTGAACATGGTCCTCAAAATTCCTCGATATTCCGCCCTAACATACATAACTTTTTCAAACACACTCAGAAACAAACATTCCCACTTTTCCGAACGATAAATCCTGTAATTAAAAAAGGGTAAATTCCATAATTCACAGTCCTCGCACTAGGGGGCTTTGGGAGCATTGCATCCCCGGAAGCACAGTTGTTAGACCTTTTGCCTATTTTGAACAAATTGCTTTTCAAAATTTTGATCAATTTTGAGGGGAAGGGGCATCTAAAAAGGGCAAATGGAGCTTGTAGCCCTCCGATCACTTTTCAATATCTCTTTCAACGTACCCTGCAAGTTTCAACTTCAGAACCTCGTTCCTTCGATATTACTGATACGCCCTTTTGACAACTAGAATGCACATAGTAGGTTTTGTTTGTTTTCGGAATTTCTTTCCAAAGCTGTAGAGTGTTATGCCATCCCAATAGGTATAGTTATTTGATCTTTAGACTAATTTGTTAAAAATTTTAATCAAATGTATTTTGGAGGGAAAAGGTGTAGGAGGGGAGGCTGTTTGCCCTCCAATCACTTTTAACTTTTAAAATGTGTGCTAAAACTTTTAATTTGTAATCAAATGATCCCCCTCCTAAATCTATACGACAACCCCTTCCATATGAAGTGTCCCTGGGGAAAAAAAAGTACGTTGAAGCCTTATGGCTCTTTACTATAGGCAACGCTACAGTGTTGCCTCGTGACTTAATCAGGTGAGTGAAACTTTCAATTTCATTTCTAATGAACATCAAAAATTTTCCAGGGGAAAAGTTATTCGGGGTGGGGAATTTTTGCCAGAGAGGAATATTTTGAGGAAAAATAGGTGGATTTTCGGGGCGGGGGAGGAGGGAATTTTACAGGTGGGTTTCTGAGGAAAAAATTTTCCGGGGGCGCCTAGCTCCACCCGGAATTCAATCTTTTAAATCTGAAAGAGCATCGGCGTGGTTGCTGTAGGACCAGTTTTAGCAAAAACCTTTCAAATCAAGCTTCTTCCGCATAGTAAAAAGTGTACAACTGCACCTCTGATACATGCCATTGAATAAACAAATAATGGGACTGAAATGATATAAGCAGGAAGCCTTGATCGAGAAAATAATGTTGCTTAACCTTGCATCCTTAACATAAGGGCAAACGCTGGATGAAAAGCATAAGCGCACTAAAGCAATTTCTGGTTAGTCTTAGAAAATATTTAATCTTTT
The DNA here is from genome assembly GCF_032884065.1 of Artemia franciscana. Taxonomy (NCBI): domain Eukaryota; kingdom Metazoa; phylum Arthropoda; class Branchiopoda; order Anostraca; family Artemiidae; genus Artemia; species Artemia franciscana. The sequence continues at coordinate 1,221,520 of NW_027063627.1, forward strand.
CTCATGTTACAACCTTATTTTCTGCAATGATTTTTTGTTCGTTTGAAAAGGGGGTATTGCCAAAATAAAGGGGAAAGGGATTCACTCAAGAGTTACCAATTATTTAAATACCTGCGCAGCAGAGTCAATGACATGAGGCAGTTTGCTATGGTGTCCTGATGGCTTGTTGCGGTTGAAGTCATTATCATCATCTTTCTTAGGGTGCTCCTCCGTAGGAGGTTGACCGTCTGCCTCGTCAGTACTACTCCACATAGAGCTAAAACATTCAAGACAGTTGGCTCCCAAAATAAAATATTTGTATTGAATCGTCAAAACTTGATATCCAAAATTTTCGTCATTTAATGGTATTAACCTATATTTTCAAAAAGTATACTTATGCACATTCAAAGCTAAAAGCAGCTAAAAAAAAACATAAATAATGTATTTGGTTTACGATTCGCTTATGAATACATTTCCTGTCTTCTCATTAAGAGACAGACCCAGGGATAGAAAATGGGTTCGCATGCCCTCAATATAAGGTAAAAAATTTACACTAGTAACAAGGGTAGACAAGTGAAAAATACTGAGGAAGGGCCAAGGGTCCAAAGTTTTGTTAACCACCCCAGACATAGACTATGTGTCCGGCCCTCTTCTTATCTTCTCCATATTTTAAATATTAGCACAATGTAAAACTGAGCAACAAATGAAAAGAACCGAAAGTTCTAAGACAGTATTTTTATTATTATGTCTTAGACGCTTGGTTCTAACAGAGAACAAGGAAGAACCCACACTTGTGACGCACACACATGTTCTCATTTTCGCTTGTCTTCTAACCGCAGACAATTTGAGTCTTTTCTTGATGTTACCACGTCATCACAGGTTTGATATAGTGTTAGGACCATTGGCCTATTTTATCAGAAAAATGTCCATTTTTGAAAATTCAACTTATTTTATCTCCAATATTTAAACTCTGTACCAATATGTTACCACGTTACGTCCTGATAGAATCAAACAGTTCTTGGTAACGAACTGTAGTAAGGAGCGACCCGGCTCAATAGTAACCAAAACTCTAAAAAATGGAATTTTGATACCAATACCTACATCAAAAGAATCGCATTTTTATACTGATTTTAAATATATAAGTTTCATCAAGTTTAGTTTTACCCATCAAAAGTTACGAGCCTG